>NW_027495157.1:0-252244 GCF_021521415.1 Bidens hawaiensis | reverse complement strand
GCGTTGAGTAAAATGGCATCAACTAATTTTGATCACTTTGGCAAAGATGTCAGGGTGGAGGTAATGAGCAGCCCGTCAGTGCAAACGCAATCGGTCCTTGTAATTCATACAACCCCTTCATCCTGGATAACTCCAATAATGGAATTCCTGAAGAAGGGGAAGTTACCGGACGATCGCGCACAGGCGAGAAAGATAAGACACAAGGCACAGAACTATGAATTACTTGATGGTACATTATATCGGCGCTCTTATCTTGGACCGCTCATGAAGTGCCTGGATGCTGAAGAAGCAACCTATGTGATTAGGGAGATTCATGAAGGAATCTGTGGAATTCACGCTGGTCCGCGCATGGTGGTTGCCAGGCGATGAGCTCAGGCTACTATTGGCCAGGCATGTACTTGGATGCGCTAAAAGAAATCCAAAAATGCAAGGCATGTCAGAGCTACGCGCCAAACACCATGCGTCCAAAGAACAACTTGATTCCAGTCACCTCCGCATGGCCTTTCCACAAATGGGCCATTGATATTGTGGGGCCCCTGCCGCAAGCGCAAGGGCGAGTGAAATTTTGGTAGTGGCGATAGACTATTTCACAAAATGGGTTGAGGCCAAGCCACTAGCAAAAATCACAGCTGAGGCGATGAAGCAATTTATCTGGAGCCACATCATTTGCCGTTTTGGCCTTCCCATGGAAATTGTGAGCGACAATGGCAAACAATTCACCGACAGGAAGATATCAAGCTGGCTCAAAGAATTGCACATCAACCAAATCTTCACGTCCGTCTACCACCCTCAGGGGAATGGCCAAGTGGAGCGCGCGAATCAAAGTTTGCTAAATGGGCTGAAGAAAAGGTTGGAGGGAGAATCCCATTCTTGGGTCGAAGAGTACCTAATGTCCTGTGGGCGCACAGGACATTAAGCAAAACTAGCAATGGCGAATCCCCGTTCAGCCTAACCTATGGGACAGAGGCTATGATCCCAGCAGAAATGGGATGCCCATCCCATAGGGTACTCATGATGAGCAAAACTGATAACGAGCGCGAAAGAAGATTGGACCTTAACTTGCTTGAAGGGCGCAGAGAAGCGGCTATCATTAATGAAGCCAGATACAAGAAAAAGCTGGAAAAATATTTATAATCAGCGCGTTTAAAGAGTGTCACTTCAAGAAAAATGATTTTGTCCTTCGAAACAATGAAGCTAGTCGCGCGATACCCCCAGGAAAAATGTCCCCCAATTGGAGGGACCTTATCAAATTTCAGAAGATTTGGGGAAAGGCGCGTACACTTTAAAAGATTTGAATGAAAAAAGATACCGCGCGCGTGGAACGCGGCACAACTTAGAAAATGCTTCATGTAAAAAGTTCAAATATGTAATCAAGGCTTTTAAGCCATCATGAATGATGATTCGCGCAATCTTTCAATATTTGTCGCGCTATCTTTCAATATTTGTTCTGTTACCTTTGCATACGTGTTTCACACTTCCTTTATTAATTTGGAACAATATGACAACACTATATTGACTTCAAAGCAACATAAAGCGAAGTAAAACATACATGCGCGAGCCTTAGCTCAAACGCGTTAACGAGTCTTAACTCTAAAACGCCAGGGCCTTAGCCCAAACCTACGAGCCTTAGCTCAAACACGTTTAATGAGTCTTAACTCTAAATACGTCAGGGCCTTAGCCCAAAACAAAGAGCCTTAGCTCAAAACACTCACAAACACCCATCTTACATCCCGCGCAGCCTGATCATAAAATCCTTAAACACAACTAAGGCAGAGTACATGCCATAACATAGTTGTTAAGGTCTCAGGTCGAGATCGCGCGAGGAATCAAAGTGGATATCTGACTAACGCATGCTGACATGTAATGGCTAAAACTCATACTTCCATGTAAAAAACAGCGCGACTATGACGCTGCGAAAAAGGAATTGTGAAAAGTTATCGCGCATGTCAGCATAAACAAGATACTGCGAAACCACTTACAAAATAGGACTATGGTTAAGTGAATAATTTCCTTACAACCTTGTTCTTATTTTAACGTGCAACCATATCTTATATCTATACAAGCAAACATGAAGAGATGAATGGAAATGCGCAAGATGAAAGAAGGAGAAAACAAGTTTCATTCCACTGCATTTAAATTTACAAGTATGATGAGTTACAAATTACAAGTACAAAAAAAAAAAAAATAAATAAATATACAAAATTTGATGAAGGGCTTCTCAAGTCTCCACGTCGACGTCAGCCGCTTCATCACCCTCATCATCTCCCGCAGCATCTGGCGCGGTCTGCTCCTCATCCCCGAACTGACCATAGTCAAGTTCTTCCTCCTCATTGGAGTCTTCGATCACAACGGTGTCAGGAGCAGATTCTTTCGCCGCGCCAAAGCCGCTGGCAGGGGCAACATCCCCCGCGCCACCATCATCGCCACCAGCCCTCTCGCAATCATCAAGCAACTTCTTTAGCGCGCCGAGGTCGGGCTGGTCAGCAAGCGCAGCTATCTGTAAATCATTAGAAAAGTAATGAGTACAAAACACTTAGAAAAGTTAGTCAAGTAAAACTCATTAAGATCAAGGTACCTGCATAAGGATGGGGATGGGAGTATTCATATACTTTTCCCCCACCGCGGCCATGTCCGCGCAGGCCGCATCGCTCTTGTAAGGGTACTCGGATGGGTTCTTCCTCAACATGCCATACTCATACCCATCCGTAAACCCTTCAGCTCGGCCCACCAAACGCGCGGCGGCATTGCAGTCCATCACAAGGGCTTGAAACTCGGCGGAATATTTCATCGCCAAAGCGCAGCGAGCCATGCCCTGTGACACCAGCCATTGGCGATCCTGCGCGAGGCCAGCAACAGACGTCTCGAGGGCAGGAACCTGAGAGTTTAATAACTCAACAGTTTCCTTAGTCTTTTTTAGTTCCTCCTTATCAGACGCTGCTGCCGCCAAAATTTTTTCTTTCTCCGCCTGCGCAGCACCAAGTGCTTCCTGGCTAGACGCCGCCGTCGCCAAGGCCTCATCTCTATCGGCCTGCGCGGCCGCCAAATCCCTTTTCAGGCGCGCAACCTCGCTCTCCAGTGATGATTTCTCAGTGATACTCTGGACGATAGCTTGGTCACGCGCCTCGGCCTGCTGTTCCAAGACACGCACTCTGCGCGCGTACTTGGCAACTTCGGCCTCCGCCAACTGCTGCTTCTCCCGCGCAGTTTGGAGCTCATGCCCGCGCTTGATGTATGCGGTGTTGGCACTAGCTCGGTTTTCACTGAGCTCCGCCTGGAGTTTCTCAGCTCGCGCGCGAGCATCAGACAGGTTCCAGGCGGCCACCTTAGCCTCTCGCTGGGCTTCCACAAGAGCGTCGCGTACTTTAATATAATCACGACGAAGCTCTTGGGAAGCAGCGAAGAAAGCCGACCCAGCGAAAACATGGTCCTTCAGCAAGTCCGCGCGGGTGCGCTCCTCCTGATACCTCCTTTCAGTAGGAGGCACGGCATGAGCCCAGAAGTCCTCGCATACGCCCATGGATTGAAAGGAACTCTCTTCATTAATATTCCATCTCGGGCGGTAAACGTGGTCACCTTCCTGCAAAACACAAGAAAAGTTCTAAGTCATAAAACATACTTATATGGAGGTACGCGCAGCGGACCAACAAATCAATACATACCTGCGGGGATGAAGCAGGAAAGTCAGCGCCAGCCCCACCAGAAGTCTGCGCTGCGAACACTTGCGGCATCGCAGGGCTGGCGCGGTCTCCCAAGGAGTCTTCAACTTGAACCCCCTCGTCCTCCTCGTCTTCTTCAACAGGCCTCTTCTCCTGCGACCTGGAAGGCTCCAAACCAGCCTCGCGGGGAGGGCTGCGTGCAGGAGGAGGCGAGGGAGGTCTCGACGCCGCCAGTTCGGCGCGCAATACGGTTTCCTGCTCCTTGGTAATCCCAATAAGGGGAGACTCAGCACTAGCAGGAGCAGGACCAGAACCAGCGGCGCCGGCAGCGGCGCCAGGAGTATCACCAGCAACTGTTGCGCCAGCTACAACTCCTATGAACAAATAAACAAGGAAAAATTGTTTATGACTGACTCCAAAGGGAAAAATTCAGAAGACATATGTGCAAAATTTACCTTGGCGCAATTCTGTTCGCGCATCGAACATCGCCATAAAATCCATTCTACCCTTTTCAGAGGGTAGAACAGGGGATTTCGATGGAGTCCCCGGCGCAGCCGTGGCACCTTGTGGCGCCTTCGGCTGATCTGTTACCGTCCCTGCCTCTGCAAACATTTAAAGGAGCAAAGGTTTAATAACAATTCAGCCAGATGAAGATAAATAAAGTATACATGTTGCAGGCGCGGCACTGCTTCTCTCTTCAGCCGCGCGAAAGGAGGAGGCGACGCCACCATACCTCAAGTGGACAGGAGGTCTGCCCACTCTCACAGGCAGAGAAGCTAAAGAAACCTTTGTGGTAAACACCTGGGTTTCCTTAGGTCCCTTCGTTTGAGCATGGGGATAAGCGACAGGGGTGTCATCTTTCTTCTGTTTCTTACTGGCCCCTGCGCAAGATTTCCCTTTAGCTTTGCGCTTTAGTAGGGGCGCTTCCTCTTCCTCCTCCTCCTCTTCCGCGAGCTCTAGCTCGTAGTTTTCAAGCGCATCTACAAAAACAAGCGACAGAACTGTTAATAAACTTGGGTATTCTAAAGGAATGAGCAGAAGTGCGAAGGCTTACCAGGCGCGTCACCGTCAAAGTCAAAATCCAGATCTACTGGGATGAACATGTCATCGAAGCGATCCGGGAAACCAACCTCCCCAGCGCCAAGTTCGACGGAGCCGCCCTCCACATGTTCATCATAAGCGGCAAGGATGTAATCCTTGGTGACTGCGCAAAGACAAGTTAAATGATATCAGCAAAAGAACGATGTTCGCGCAAAAAAAAAAAAAAAAAAAAAAAAAAAAAAAAAAAAAAACACAACCCGTCGACTTGGATAACGGGCTCAAGCGCGCTGTCGGCCCAGAGCCTGCTCATGCCGACCCCAACCAGCGCCTCCTCGCAAATTTTCTTCGCGGGGGATGGTTCGGCGGTCAGTTTCTTAACCCATGCGCCAGTTGGGTTCTTGAGGACACCCTCATCCGCAGGCGCAGAAGTGATAGAGCGCATGGTCATACGGATGGGGATCACACCGGCCTTAATGTAAAAAAACCTCTCAGACCAGTCATGAAGGCTCTTGAATGAAACAGTGGAGCACTTCACCTTCTGACTGCGAGGAATAAAAGAGATCCAATTGTCTTGGATCTTGGCCTTATAAAAATACTGAAAGCGCCGAGGAGTGGGTTCCTCGCGCTGGGATTTGCACATGAACTCAAAGTGAGTCACGCGCACGAGTCCAAACGGATGGACTTGGGATATGTGAATCCCATAGAACTTCAGCAGTGCACCCACAAACCTTGTCATCGGGAGACGAAGGTTGCAGTGGGTAAAAAAGTGGCTATATAGGGATATATAGCCGGCAGGCGGGTCCGCCGCCGTTTGCCCGGACCTAGGCAACATGCAGCCAAACAGGGTGGGAAAGCCCTGAGAGGTGATGAGGTTGTCGAGATCTGCCTGCTTCAATTTGCAGGGGATTTCATTCCACCTTTTGGTGGCCTTGGTCCTCCCTACTTCCTCCGATGTGGTCTCAACAACCTTCTTCCCCTTTCCCTTTTGCTTCAATGTCGACATCACGACAGATTTCACACGGCGTCTTCGAGAGGCAACGGAGGTGATTGAAGGGCTAGACGAGTACGAACTATCAGACATACAACTGTAATAGCCGATAGTCGAGGATTCGAATCGATGTAAGCACTCAAATCAGAATGTGAAAGCAGAAACTGAAATTTTAGCAACAATGAAGATGAAGATAAAAATTTCCTAAGGGCCTGCTTTTATAGGCCCAGGAGAGAGAAATGTGGCAGCTGATCGGATTTCACGCGCCCCCACTCGCAGGGGCAAGCCAACGAAGGCGCGACACGTGTCCCTAACAGCTGTGTGAGGGGACAAAAAGATGTAACCGACCTGCCACGGAACAGAGACGCGCCCCCACTCGCAGGTACTAACCAATGCGAGTGCGACACGTGTTCAAGACAGCTGTGTGAGGGGACATGAAAGGCAACTGTAGCACCTCGAGCACACGAAACGTCTGACACGTTTACGGCGCACGTCATCACCAACCAACCACATGTTTGGACCCTTCGTTTTCAACCAAATGGATAGAACTTCGCGCAACGATGGAAGCAACCAGGAAAACGACAAAACCCCATTAAAAGACAAAAATCAGTAAGTCTAATATCCATCTTACCGCGCTCGCGCGAGATAAGACACGCATTAGACTGGGGGGGCTTGAAGAGGTATGTACCCGCCTCAACTCCAAGCAAGGCGGGTCAACCCACAAGATAAAGACATTATGAAGGCACAAAGCCAAAACCTATGCGCATGGCGCATACAAAACATGCTCAGGCATCATATGCCCAGGCACACATATGCTCGCGCATCACATATGCGCGCAGCGCATCAGCGCGCGGCGCATATCACATGCTCGTGCATATCACATCTGCGCATGAAATATCTGCGCGTGAGAATAAAGAGAAGACCCCGCGCATCCTCAGGGTGAGCGCATATCATACGTGCACATAATCAACCTCGTCCTTATCCAAATCAGGATTAGGGCAACCTTGATTGTGCACATCAGACAACCTTCCAGAAGGTATCTTTTTAAGGAGAAAGAATATGCTGATGTTGATAGCTGCCGAATGAAAGGTAGACAACTCAGCATGACACATGTGTTACCACGTGATTACAACCAACGAGAAAGCGCCACGTGTCCTATTGGAGGAAGCCAACGAGGTTGAGCCCAACCGGTGGTAACCCTAGCACTATAAATACAGCATCAACTCCACTTTTATGACACATTCACACTCAATCATTGACAGTTACAAGCAGTGATATCACATTCAATCATATTGAATTATATTCACTCACAGTCAGTTAGAGAAAACACACAGTCACACAATCAAGAGTATTCAGCGATTCAGCAATACTCTTGAGATTCACTGACTCACACTTTATTATCTTCTCCACAAAGATACTGATTCTCACGCCGGAGGGTTACCCCAAAGAGGACCCCTCTGTCCCTTTCTGAGGGGTAAGTAACGGCGTTGTTCATTTTGTAGGTGGAAGAACACGGATTCAGAGGAACCATCGGTGAAACAGTTTAATCATACCCGAGGAAAGTAAATCTGCTACCAGTGAGTAGATCCACGTTTCTTCAGACAATGCTATAAGATATTGCAAACATATTGTAATTATTAATACACATGGATTAACGCAATGTATATTATCCGAGTGAATCTTTCTGAAATAAGTTGTCAACCGTCCATACTGATTTAGATGCTCTAGTTGACTCACCCAAGTACACTATCAAGAAGGAAACCATCACTATGGAAAAATACCTTGAGTTAGGTTTCACCTGAGACCTTACGATCACAAGTTTTTACCATTATCCATGTGCCATTGAACCAGAATGCCAACGGCAAAAAAGGTACTAAAAGATCATTTGTTACAAACAATATAGTGTGCATACGTGTACACATATATAATTGATCATATAATACATCTACGATTATGGTTCATATGAATAATATCTAGCTATGTCTTCATCCATTTATAATAATTAATTAGGATGTGGTCCAAATAATTGTCAACTCATTTACAGCCCAAATGGGAGGCCTACGTGTGCTTAGTTTTTCGATCATTCACTTTGCTTTGCCACGATGACTTTATGCACATAATGGATCAGTTTCTTTAGTTATTGAAGCGTCTCTTTATAAGAAGGAATCCATTTTGAGAACTAAAAAGACATCTTTCCTGTTATTCCTATTAAGCTTGGGTTTAACATGGCATCTTATGAGCTATGTATAGAATATTAGCTTTGCGCCGCGGTGTTGATTTTTGATACATTATGCCTGAATTCCACTATATGTCTTCTAGATTGATCTCACAACTTTAATCGGATCAATCCGTTTTGTTGGTTAGAGGAAATCACCGGCAACACTCGGATCTTAGTTTGTAAAATATAAAAGAGAGAAATGGGTGAAGGGTGGAGAGAAACTTTTATTTCCAAAAGGTTATGTCTTAGAGTTGTTTGGAGAAATAGGTAAAGTGACCATTTTATAGGATCCCTATCTCTCTATAGTTTACATAATAAACTTACAAAATAAACATACCGAATATGTAATACATTGACTAAAATCAAACTAGAACGGTATACATAATCCAAAAAACAGTATAGAATATTGGCCCTACATCCACTTTGCTCTAAAAGTTGTAGTCTTTGGTGGAAATACATGAAAATTTGCAAATCACAAACATGAAGGATTTAATATTAGTGATAGCATTTCCTTATTTATCGAATGTAATTGTAACCGTGTATATATCTCCTTGAGAGATTACTGGAATACATCGATTGAATCATTCCCTCACATGATATACAAGGTTAAACCCTAGATATTGTGCCTCATTGCCACTGTCCTTAGCCATGCTACATCCCATTCTTGGACAATCCAGAAGTTGGATATTAAGAACGCGTTCTACATGGTGACCCCCCCCCCCCCCCCCCACAAGGATTAAAAAGCTCTACGACTCTTGAGTTCGGAAATCTTTATAATGGCATGATACAAATGTTTTGCCACTTATCTAAGCAAAATGTGGGTTCAAAAGTGCTGTTTCCGATACATCAATATTCATTTAACATAGGGAAATCAAGTGGCATAATTATTATAAGTTGATATTATTTTAGCCGCAGCATTGGACACACTTCTTAGCGGTATCCTCAAATCTCTATTTACCAAAGTCGCCATATCCGATCTCAGCCCACATCATCGTTTCCTGGGCATTGTGGTTACTCGAAAGAAGGGGATCTTTTTCTTTCATAATCAAACACTAACTAAATGAATAACTCTCGTTTATACTAATCATAAAATATAACTCAAAAAAATTGATTACAAAATCTCTCAAACCCTAACTCGGTTTGACTCTTGATGAACCCTAACTCGGTTGCATCTAATCTTCTTAACAATCCCTAACTTGGTTGCCCCTATTTATAATGTTAACTCAACTTTAGTTAACAAGAAACCTAATAACCATTACTTGAACATTAAGCAACCCATTAATAACCCCTTGTAAATTATTGGGCTGGGCCCTACACTTAGACCAAACAAAAACTGAGCCAACAACCTATGTTGAAGGCATTCTTGCCCACGCCTATATGACTAGATGCAAACCGGCAGCTACACCTATGGACACTTAATCTAAATTAAGTGCCACTACCGATCCACTACTTTATGGTGGTATCCCTTTATCATATAGTAATAGTACTCATTATAGTCTTTGTATGCATATACAATACATATATATATGGGATGGTTCAGGAGAGAAATGAGATTACTGTGAGAAATGAATATAGGCTACTACTTTTATTTTATGTTTCAAATGCTTAAAGATAAACGAGGAAAGTATTAATGCATGCTCTCTTTTTAATTAATATAACAAATAAATATAATAGTTATCTATTCAATTAATATAACTAATCAAATTATTATAATTGGAAAATATTAAGAATTCATTTATTTTTATAACTTATTTTTTGTCTCTTAAATTTTTATCCTACATAAGTACAATTTATTCATATATTAAAATTTCTTTCTATCCAAAACCAATTTCTTCCAACTCAATATATTAATTCCATCAACACATAGTTAATTACATTGTGATGAATAGTACAAAAAACTATCTTACACGTGTTTGCATTAAATATTAACAAAAAAGTGCACAACCTACATAAAAACATATAACCTACACTTGTTTTAAGAATAAGAAAACATATAATCTACACACGAAAAACATATAACGACACACAAAATTCAGCATCAATGAAATGCACACGCACACGAAAACGTATAACCTCCACATGAAAAACATATAACCTACACTCGAAAATTTTATCCTACACAAATACAATTTATTCATACATTAAATTTTTTTCTATCCAAAACCAATTTCTTCCAACTCAATATATCAATATCCATCAACACGTAGGTACATTATGATGAATAATACAAAAAACTATCTTACATATGTTGTTAGCATTAAATGTCAATAAAAGATATATAACCTACACAAAAACATATAATATACACTTGCTCTAAGAATAAGAAAACATATAACCTACACGCGTATAGGATATGTGTATCTTTGTCTAGTTTATATAATTGTTGATGTCGAATTACATATATAAGTTGCATACTTTTTTGTATGTTGTACGTTTTTTATTATTATTTATCACAATAATTTTTCTAAGTATATCAATTGAAAAAAAAAATATTGTGTTCTGATATTTATTGTTAAAAATTACGTGTTGATATATGTTAATAAATTGAGTGGAAATAAATTATTCTAAAAAAAAAATGCCTTTAATGATTGGATGTGATAGTTCATATTATTATGGAAAGATAAAAAGAAAATATAAGAAAAGAACTCATTTTAGAAAAAGATATTTTAAAAAGCGTAAAACAAAATACTATAAGAGAAAGGGATATAAGAAGACGTTTAAGCCTACTTATAAAAGAAAACGAGGTCCTAAGGAATGTAAATGTTATTTCTGTCATGAAAAAGGTCATTATGCAAATGAATGTCCAAAAAAGTTTAAAAAGAATCTTAAAATATTTGAAATAGACGAGGATATAGGAAAAATGATCGAAGAAGGAGATTTTATACCAATAAATGATTTTCAAGAAATTGACTCTGATGAAAGTATATTTATTTTAACTGAAACAGAATATACGTCATCTGAAGATGAATAGATTGGATACAGCCTCTAGCAGTAAAATAAATAATAACATAATCGATTGTCAAAATGAACAGTTAGGAGAATATAAACAAGAAATTTTAATAGATAAGAAAAAGCTTAAGCAAATACAACATGAAAATTTTTCGTTATCAAACTATTCAGGATTTAAATTGAATACTTTACAAAGATTAGGAATAAGACCTAGAGATCATCATTTATATTATGGATTAAACATTCAAGAAAGGGCTCTAGATATTAATATAACATCCAATAAAGTTATGATACCTTTATTATCTAAAAAGGATATTCAAGAAAAAAAACAAAAGGTAAGACCAGAAATAAGAAATACTTTAGGATGGGTTCACGTTGGAGCCATCCAAATAATAATAAAATCCACATTTAAAGAAGGTATAGATACTCCTATAGAATTAGCAATCATGGACAATAGGATCCAAAATAGAGAAGAAGCGTGTCTTGGAATATTAAGAGGAAATTTACAATATGGAAAACTTAAATTTAATATTTATCCAAGAATTTCCTATCATATTCGAGACAAGGATTTTGATAAAACGTTAAGTTTATTACAAGATTTTAAAAGAAAAGATTTCTTTAAACAACAAAACAGGCCATATTCTATTACATATGCTATATCTTATGCAATATCGAATACTCATCATTCCGATTGTTTTAGTATAAAAGACACAATAGATTTTCCTTTTTTATTTAATGATGTGTGTCAGATACAAACGCCTACCTTACCTAAAATAGAAGAAATAGATTCAAGACCATTAAGTCTTGATTTACAAGATAAACCGTTATTATTATCTAATAATGTTTCTTCTAGATTATCATTTTCTAATAAAAGTGTAATTAGTCACCCTTTAATAAGAGATACAAATTCTAATAGATTCTCTGACATAATTAAAGCAAAAGAAGATACTATAAAAAATTACAAAATACAAGGAGAATACTTTAATAGAAATAAATATTCTCATGTAAACATTTTAATAGATACAGGTGCAAATGGAAACTATATAAATTTCAAACTTTGTAAGAATTTACAAAAATATCCATTAGACGAACCTCACCAGTATACTAATTTTAATGGTGAACTACATGAGATTAATGAAGCTGTGGAAACTATGATAAAATTTGGAGATGAAAAAATTCCATTAAGATTACTAATAAGTAATGAGGATGAAAACGACACATTAGAAATTATGTTAGGATTGACATTTTTAGAAAATGTTAAACCATATCAGATAACCTCCTACGGGTTAAAAATAACACGATATGATAAACTAATATATATACCAAAATGACAAGCCCTAGAAGTATTTATATTCCAATAGGAATCACTTATAAAGATTATAAAGCCGAGTATTTTGCAGCTTACATAGATAGTGGTTCAGGATTAAGTATTTGTAAACCAGAATGCTTTCCAGAAGAATACCATGAGGATTTAACACATTGTAATGGTATTAGTTTTTCTAAGGATATAGTCTCTTTAAGAAGATGAATAAGAAATCCAATAATATTGTTAGGATCATATCTAGTTAAATGTCCTTCATTCTACTTTTATGATTCAGGATCAGACGTATTATTAGGAAGTGATTTTTTAAAAAGATTTAATAAGATAACTTTTGATATAATAGCATATCAAATAATATTAAAAACACCATGCCACCACTTAATAGTTGTTAAAAGAATAAAAAATGCATACGGAAGAAAATTCATCTACCTCATCAACTAGCCTTGGCCGCCTTTTCCTTCTGATGGCTGAGTACGTTTTCCTCTTAATGATTCGGGCAAATTTAACATTTGTTTGAGAGTGACGGAAGCGATAGGACGAGAGATAGGAAATAATGGATTTGACAAATCAAGTCCAAGGTGACGAAAGAGACAGGTAATGGGACAATCGTAAAGATCAACCTTCCAGAATAATAATGAATGTCACAAATGTGTTTGACAGTGAAGTAGCCAATATTGGTTTCAAATTTGGGTTGTAGTGGGGTAACTTGATCGACTACACAAGCAAGTATTGCACTAAGGTTTCAACCATTCATGTAAATGTTCCAGAATAAAATCTTTGCCCAAACTTCTCAATCGAGTTGAAGATCATGATCATAAAGCTAATGTGCATTATGACGGATATCATCAAGACGAATTAGATTAACTATCTTACTGCGATTTAGTTAAGAAATAGTTTGAAGTTCAATTAGGTTATGAGATGTATAGAACTTACAATGACCAATACGTGGGACATCAGTTATTACACAAAATTCATTTAGAGTCCAAAGATGGTTTGTGTTGTGCATGATTAGAGTTATATAGTTGGTTTCCTCATGATAGTTAAAATGGAATATAATTTACGAATTTGATTTGGATAGGTCGGAGGCTCAACTTCTGAAGGCAAAGGTTCCATTTAAGATTAATAAAGGCTTCTTCTAACATGAAATTCTTCTAAACGTTGGTATACAACTACTACTACTCTACTAGGACTTCTCGTTTACCTATAAGCTTGCAATTTGATACCAATGTATATGGATATGTGATTTGCAATGACAATAGAATCTTCAACTTGTTGAGAGGATGAAGCTTTGGACTTGCTACAATATTCATTTTTTTTCATTCCACATCCACTCGCAGTTGTTTTTTTATTTTTGTTTTTATTGTGCAAGCCAAAACAAGACAAAGTTTCAAGTTTTTAATACAATGCACTAAAATTTATAAGAAATGAGTTTTATGTTTGTTGAAAAAGGTTTGTGACTCAAGATACATTCATCTTATAAATCCTAGAATTTGAGGGCGCATGAAACAATAAAAATTTACCATCCAACTTCGTTGATCGTCGACTAGAACAAGAATTTCAACATAGAATTTGGAATGCACCAATGAAAGTAGATATAACCAAGATTTTTTCAAGAACAATGGTGGGTATGAGAAGAGAGAATGTGATGGCAAGTTGAAGATGAAAAGATGTGAAAAGGGAGTTTAAAATTCAAAAAATCCTGAGTTGGGAGATTTTGAAGTGCACATGGCCGGTCACTGGATCGACCGTGGATGGCAGAATTTGTGCATGATATTGAACGATAGCGGTTGATGGATTGATAGTGGGTTTAGGTTGGATCGGTCGTGAGGTTTCTTATTAAATTTTTGAGAAGCACGGTAGCTAGTACTGTCGATTGAACAACTGTGGGATCAACCGTGTGGATTATGTAAGGATTTTGGTACTTTTTGGTCGATGGTACGGTCGTTTGATCGACCATGAACAATGGATTTTAAGTTTTTAACACGCTTGAATGATATTTGAGGTACATGACACAGCAAGTTGTGTTATAACACACTAAGACCGAACCTCATGATTTTACATGTTTCATTTTTCAATGGTTTGGTAAATTATATATCGATATGTTTTCTTATGTATGTACTTTTTCTAATACCAATGTTACCTTTGCACCTTATCCCTAAGCATTGATTCCAAACTTGTATGTAAAGCTAGCATTTCCTAGATATAAGTGCATGAACTGCTTGTTCCTATTCTAAAACCCCGAACTGGTCCCGAACCTACAGTTTCAGCTGGAAATTAAACCGGTTTGATTTCTCAGGTCGGTTCAATTAACCGGTGCTTTTGTGGACATTTAGTCTCTATTATCTAAATTTATTTTTATTCAAGCAAAAAGATATGTTAGATAAACTCAAAAGAACATCAACATGCATGTATTGTTTTAATGGTATAATAGATTAATTAAGTAATGATCACCTTTAGCAGATAAGCTTACAATAGATGTAACCCTTTTATTTTTGTCCAACAATCTAGCTAGAAGCCAAAGCAAATAATATTTTAATTGCATGTTGCTACAAAGCAATTCCTACTTAACTACTTTCATAATTCTTTCGGCCTTCTCAAAAGCTGTTGCTAACATATCGATCCATCTAAAGATATTTAAAAGCTAGCACTTAAGAATCTTTTTAGAATCCCAAAACTTTTTAGCATATGGTGAAAGTAGCTATCCACTTAAGACACTTTTTAGAGTCTCGTTCACATAAACCTTCACTTAAGTCGCAATCCATTTCATCGTCACGGGTGAGGACAAGTACAAAGCCCGTTATATTCAATTGTATGATAGATATATGGACTTTCTGCCCACACAAAAAAGGCAAATTAATAACTTTTGATTGGTTTTGCAGCCCCACGATTAAAAAAACATGTTGGGGATTTCAAAATAGCAACCTGGATTATTTAAAGAGTCGTGTGATAACTTTCAGATTAAAAGTTATTTTGGTAGTTCTCCAAAATACTTTAATCGGATAAAACTCTAACTTGAGACAAGAATTTCGTATGGAATTTGTGAGGAAGATGAACCAGAGAAAAAAATCGTCAATCCAAATATGAACGATATATTAACCTAGGGCAGTTTCCAGGCAGTTTCAAAGTTATTCAAAATTCAAAATTCGTTAATAAATAAACTCCAAATTAAACTTATGATTATGTGTGACATATCATAAAATTCATTTTTCTAATGAAATTTTAATGAAGAAATATTAACGAAAATAAAATTTTTCCAAGCTGACCTGGCAGCTTAACCCCAGCCAGTGGCGCTATCCCTTGGACCCTGCTAGGGGCTGCTGCCCCTAAAACCCCGCAACCGGGGGCGCTGCCCCCGGACCCCTGTTCGTTAGGGGCTTCGCCCCTAACATCATAGTAAATTAAAGAAAGCGTGCACTCCGTACATCCCAAACTTGCTTAATGTTTACTATGATTAAATTGATCGACTAGTTAATTCAATTACACTAAAATACTAACACAACATCAATTTTATTGGCAAACATATTGTTGCTTTAGATCCTGATTATTTATTTGTGGGTCTCTAATTGATATCTTGGTGCTATGAGATCACTTCTGTTTGTTGCAACAAATTAGTGATAATGGTTTCTTTAATTTCTTGATGGCAGACCAAATGGTGTTGTTTAATTATTCATTCAGTTTGTCTTTTCTTCAATTTACTCTGTGAATTATTAATGGTGATGATAATAAAATCATTTGAGAACAAGGATAAGTGCTTAAAACTGTTGAAGTATAGTACACAATTAGTTGAGTTAATTGGTTCCATATCCCTTAAAATGTCTTTTACCTTTTGGGTTTTATGGTTGCCCTTTGAAACATTCACTTTTACATCTCATCTTTTTGTCATTTCATTGAAAAAGTTTTACTCTTTACCCTAAAATACGAGTTTGAAGGTGCGAAATGCACAATCGAATAAATCGATCATAATCCCAAAATCCCGTTCCATGAATGATATCACTTCAATTGCTATGAAGTTTTCATTTATGTTTAGTAAAAGTTAAATTTATGAAAGAGTCGGCTCGACTGTTGGTAAGCAAGGGCCTTGTTCCGTTGAACTTCTTTGATAGTTTTATGAAATATTTTGCAATGGAAGAATGAAAACAAACAATGATTCTAGGGCATGTAACTCAATAACTAGGATATCTACCTATACTATTAAAACAAAACCATTTTTTTATATGTCCCTCAACTAGAGTAGCCAACTAGGATGTCAATTAATACTATTATCATTTATAAAATTACTAACAAAGTTACAAATATACTAACTTTAAATGTTGTATTAAATGATGTTTTAGATATTTATGAATTATAAAATTTTATTTGTCACTATTTATATCTTATGAATCCATAAGGTATGTTATTATGTATATTATTAATTAAACTTTTTTGTTGTATTTTTTTAACCACTCGTGTATTACACGGGCTATATCCTAGTAAGAATATATGTTAGAACATGTATAGGGTGTTTCAATATGAATATTTGAAGTGTGCTCTTAAATGACTTGGTGATGGTATGACAAAAAAAATGAATATGCTTCCCTTATACGGAGCAAGACTTGATCCAACTATCCAAGTGTTGTAAACCTACAACCTGTTAGGATCTTGGTTATGCAAACACACGCACAATCACATCTGCAGAAAATAAACAAACACGAGATATAAGGATTTACGTGGTTCGACCTAAGCTGGCCTACATCCACGAGGTACAACCAGAAATAGATTATCGTCTCTCAACACTCGTAAGGAATTACAAGTACAACATGTGAATATATAGAGATAGATCTACGGTTTCTAACTTAGAGAGTAGGATAAATAAACGACCTCAAATAAAAAAGAATAAAGGCCGGCCCATAAGCCTCCCTTATCTTCGGTCTCAATTAAGTCCAATAATTATCTTCTTGTTTTCATTTAAACCGGGCCCAAACTACGAATGGGCCTCCACAAATAGAACAATCTCCTACTCGGATGTTTGAATTCTTGAAACTGTCACGCGCTGTGAGTACTTCTACCTCTAGTTTTCCTCAAGTTCCTTCATCTTCCCTATTTGCATCGGCCTGTGGAACTGCTAACAATTTATTTAATCATTTTTGTATATAATATAATTATTGTACAAAAGAAATATTTTGATTTAGAGTATTTTTTTTAATTATTTAGAATACATTATTTACATCTAGAGAAACCACAAAACATTATTTTTAATTATTGTTTTAATAAAAAAATTCACTAGCAGAAAACAACCTACGGTGAACCCTCAATGAAAACTATCGGTGATGTTACATATGCGTTCCACTATATTCCATGAGTAAGATTTGTCGGTGATACTTGCATGATCTCCATCGAGTGAGACTTCTAACATATATATCTATGTGATCACTGAAAGCCCACTGTTTTTGTGGTTATTTCTTTAATTTCCTCACAAGATCACCCCACCGGCCAGCCAACCAAGCAATTTCAAATTTCTTGGCATGCATAAAGTTAAGGAATTTGTATGGTTACATTATGTGCTAGTGGCCACGTAGACTAGAAACCCAAATCTGAAAACAGCTTGACACCATATCCAAAAACTTATTAAGAGATCGAACTTGCAAATTTAACTTTACAAAAAGTGCTAGTGTTCCAATTTAACTTTGCAAAGTAATAGTTATTGATTTGGAGGGAAAATCTCATAAACCAACTTTCAAAAGTGTTCCAATTAGGTTACTGACGCATATTTTCATAAAAGCGGGTCACTAAATCTTCAAATCAAGTCTCACCGATTTTTTTTGTGCGTCAAGAAAGAAATGGAGGATAAGATGAGGCGGTTGTAATTTGCAATATATGTAGTTAAATTTAAAAAACTTACAAAAGCGTTAATAATATTAAAATTTAAAAATGAAAAATAAAATTCACGTCGTCACTCAGCGTCAACTTAAAGAAAAAAAGATAAAAAGATTTCCTATATGAAACAAAAAAGAAAAAGACTAAAAAAACATGTTAAAACCTTTAATTAATCAAACATAAAAGTTGAGTGACTTAATTGGAACATTTTTTAAAGTTTGGTGACCTAATTAAAACACTTTTGAAAACTGATTACTATTCTATGAAGTTGCCCCTTGGTTGGAAGAAGAAGAAGAAAAAGAGAACTAGGATTTGATTAAAACTGTTAGTACTTAATGTTTTGATTATCAATGGTTTTGAAAAGCCAGCTTGAAGGCTTGGGGATTTCCCAATAAAAACACGTTTAGAGTTATGAGTTTTGAAAAATCCTAATAAAAACCCCTAAATATTCCTAATACCCAAAATCCCAATAAAAACCCCTGCATATTTCTAATACCCGTAACTATATCTGAAAGTACATGTACCTAAAATCAGTAAATTTGGATACCATGTACTGAATAAACAGGTACGATACAAGTACTGGTACAGATACGGCTATGGTATTTGGGAAGGACATAGTAATTAATTCTCCAATGATACAAGGACACTCTTTTTTCTGTCTACTAATCAAAAAAAGATATAAAATATAGATATCAAACCTCTGATGGTGATGCTAATGGTATCATTGGAGAATTAATTAGTAAAAAAGCAAGTGGTATTGATGAATGGATGTGGGAGGCTATAAGCCTCTAATTTCAACTTTTCATGCATTCCCACCCATGAATATAGGCTTTTTTGCTTGTATTAAAATAAAGAAGGCAAATGAATGATCAGCATCGAATGAAGACCTTTGTTGTTTAGAGTTTAGAAACCTAAATTAATAGCCAAAACTTTCACATATATTATTTGCAACTTGATGGGGCTCTTGTTAATTGAAAGACACTTGATTCTTTGGTTCGAGGTGACTATTATTACAGCACCACTAAAAAATTGACTATCACAGACAAAACATCATGCACGGGTGCATACTGTCCTCAATTACCGACTGATAACAAAAGGATCCAAAAAGGTAGATATAAGGTTCACTTGTAACGGAACAAACTTAGTTACAACTTATGGTACATTCACCGATAGTGATATTCTTTGTTATTTCATTAATGACAATTTCGTCGTTAATCTGCCCTGGAGTGTACAACGACAATCAGTAATCAGTCAATGAACCATTTATTAAATTGGGCAACCTAGCCGTGTAAATTCTTTACCTAAACAATATTTATAGACGGTACACTTTCACTGAGGGATATTCGACGAACATGCTCGCCATTAAAAACTCCTTGTGTATAAAACATTAAAACCCAAGCTAGGTTTGTCAGGATTAGTGACACTGACTTATTGATCAACCATAAAACTCTCTAAAAGGATAACTAAATGCTTTCATGAAATGCTAGTTAACGTTCTTACTCAGCCTCTTTGCAACCTTTTTTTTTATTAATTCTTTTGGTGCTAGCCTTTTGCTTTAATGAAAGGACAAATTACATGAAAGATGTTGACTTTGCCTGAATTATTAATGTACATTGTTATTGCCCGTTACAAACTCTTAAACTTGCTTTTGGTGTAATGAACTTACAATATATACGTTGTAATAAAATATTATTTTTTTAAACAACTAATATTCTAGTCATAAATACACTTAACCCGCTTGCTACAGGATTCAAACCCTCGACCATCAAAGTGAGGGAGCACCCATTACACACACCAAATATCATTGATTCAAATGTCATTTGGTTTATAATATATGATAAGCGGCCTCCAACTAACTAACGTGTAAGGTACGCACCGTTTATGAAAAACCGATTACTCGGTTGTTCCATTGAGCATCAACTTGCTGGTATTTCATCAATATATTTTCATATAGAAATCTTAATTAGCTACATATAGTCCTTATAACACAGTGATTAATTAACAACTAACCTTTTAAGATTAAAAAAATTATTCAATCTTAATCATTAATCATCTCGCATAGGATTTTTAACCACTAAAATCACCAACCACATAAGATTTGTTATGAAAAGTTGATTGTTCTGGCTATAGCTTTTCAGATTTTAGTAAGTGGTTTGTAGATGTAGCAATACTTACCTCGCATACTCATTTTCTTCGTTTCTACAGCCAAACTGAAAAATAATTCTAAAAAATCTTTAAAAAAGTTCATCTTGTTAAACATATTAATTTATTCTGTAAAAGCAACAATGAGGATCAACAATTCCCAAATAATAAATAGTTCATTTTCTATTTTTTTTTAAGATGACAAAATACTAATTGATTGCTACTTATCAACGAATTACAAGCACATACGGAATACAAACCTTATGGTCCGTGAGCTCATAATTATTGACCCAAATTCAATGACATGCACAAACACTGAAAATCGATAAACTAAGAAAAATAGTAGAACCTAGATATTATGATCAAACATCGTTCATTACCCTTTCTTATTATTGAATAAAACTGGATAAAAAACAATATCCCTAAATCTATATTTGTAATAAACAAGCAACTTGCAATAATTCTAAAATCTTTTATGAAACACACCTTCAACTTTTACTTGCATTCAAAATGGTTCGTTAAACTTTCTTGATGCCTCATTTCGGCATTAACTTCCAATATCCCTTAATAGTCTAATCCTAAAACCGACGCGTTCATATATACTTCACGTCATTACCGGATCATCATTATACTTAGCCACCCTCCTCATACCCTCATTTCTTTTGGATAGAGAATATATATACATATATATATATATATATAGAGAGAGAGAGAGAGAGAGAGAGAGAGAGCAACTAGGCTGGCTTCTTTGGTGGCCGGTAGAAATCAACAACTGGCTCTAACACCTTCAAATCGATTCGTGAAAGTGTTATGCAGGGTTAAGGTACGTTTTTATATGAAATACCATCAAGTTAAAAGTATTGAAGGATGAGTTTCGATGTTAATTAATGTTTTATGCCCTCGGACATTTATGTGTTGTTACTGTAATAATAATTGTTATGAATGAATGCTTTGAACTTAATTAGAACTCACTCAGTGAATCTGACTTTTAGAATACATATCAGTTTAACAGGTATGGGTATTGTTGGATAAGGAATGGTTGGCACTAAAACAAGGTTATTCGGTGGTGAAAGACTAGAATCCATAAGTTTTATGGTTACTATGTTAAGAGAATTTACCTTGCCCTTCTATGGATATCACACCCTCGGGAGCGATGCATGTTTACGAATTTTTGCTGCAAGCTTTGTTAGTTCAAACTATAATGCATGAGTAAACTTAACTTCTGAGACACCTTGGGCTTAAGGTGTTTCACTCATGATCTATACTACATCCATTTCAACAACCCTTTAAACAAGCATGCAAGAAATCAAATGTTATAAAGATTTTTGATAAATTATTAATAGAATTTAATCACATTTCAGGCAAGGTGGAAGGAGAAGATATAGATAGTATACCAAAGTAGATATAGCTTAATAAAGAATCACATTATACATCTTACCTCGTTTAGCTCTGTTCTAAGCTCTTAGATGTTTCTAATGCTACTATTTGGTAACATCAAAATAATGAGAGATGTATAACCCCTTTGATATTTACAATAATACTTCTCACACACTCTCTAATGTACTCATAAATTACACATTTATTAACAATCACGAGACTTGAACCCATCACACCCATTCGAAAGGTAAATCCATATCCAACTCCTATGTTGTTAGGCCAAAACCCAAATTTGATAGTAAAAGGAAAAGAAATGAAAAGAACGTTATCTTTAAAGAGTAAAAATCCAACATTAGAACTTGTTTTAATTTAAATCTGGGTAATATTTTGCTGAACATATCATGTATATATTGTGTGTTAATGGTAGTAGTAGTAGCTAGTAGATGTTATCTTGATTATAAAGAATTCTAGCAAGGTTAATCTAACTATGTATTAAAGCAACATGATTTTTTCACATGACATCATTCTAAGGCTTTCATATAAGATGCCAAATAGATGTCATATGGGCAGTTTCTTATTTTATCATCTCTTCTTCTAAACATAATATGGAGCATGAACCCGTTTAGTTATGTTATAACCCATGATCTGGTTTCTCTTCAAATACAACCATCTTCATATGAAGATACCACTTTGTAAAATTTTGAAAAATAAATTATTGTGTGATACAAGTTTCGAACCCAAGACCTCATGTTTCAAACAAAACATGTTTACCAACTCCACTTAAGTAGTTATTGTGTTGCATTTCTTAACTTATAAATTATATATTGTTAATTCACTTACAAATTATAATTAATACTAGAAAATCATTAAGCAATTAAGTTAACATCCAATGTTGTATTCAAAGAGGCTTTTAGAGATTTATGAATTGTAAAATCTTGTTTATTATTATTAATATCTTATGAATTTATAACGTATGTTATCGTGTATATTACTAAATTTAATCTTTTTATTGTTTTTAACCACCCATGTATCACACGGGCTCTATCCTAGTATTATATATAAAAAAAACATTGTTGTTTATTTTGATTGTAGAACATCTATATCTAATGAAAGTAATATAATTAAACCAACACAACAGTACACAATTGACGGTTTCTTTATTAATTAATTAATTAAGTGGTCTTTTTCAGTTATTCCTTTTCATCTTCCATGGTGGGTGACCTCATTGTTAACACTACGATGGAGCACTAGAGCCAATTAAGTTCAGCTTTTTCAGAACTCCATCATTTAACAGTGGTAATATCATATGTGACTCGATCTCATGTCATGATCATGTGTAGGGAAGAATATTCGAAACACAGATGCAAAGATCAAGATCAGTTGCTTGGGTCAAAGGAAAAAAAGCATGTCACATGTTTCACAACATGATACATTTAGCAATCAAGACATAATTGTACCATGTAACTTAATTTGTCATTATTAAATTCTCTTCTTCAGATCCAATCCAACCAGGTTAAGTAAATTCATTATATATATACACCATAACACCAACTCAAACCGAATCTCATTTCTTTGATGTAAGTTACTTTTGTTGTTTGGATAATGCATCCTTGTATATAATAATTAGCCGTCGCAAACACTAGAATAATCAGGTAACGTTCTTTTACATGAAAAAATAACCAAAATAAAGTATTTTATATATGTAACAAAAGAAATCCTTCAGAAGATATTATTATTATTATTATAGAAAAAATAAAAAAGGATTCTAGCTAGTTGCGTGAATCAAAAGCTTCGTCATCAATGAAATTCCTTTAAGGTCTGAAATTTAAGAAAGTTTTCTAGTACACTATAACCTTTATTCGAATAAAAGAACAGATTTGACACGAGAAAATGGCTTTGTGTTTTTTTCTTTAATATAAAACTGGTGTTGCATCTATTAAACCAATATGAAGTAAACTTTGTATCAGTATTAAATTTCTTTAAGTTTCCAACTTTTATGCCTTTTCATACGGGGAACTTGTATTATGGCCTTAGGTGGTGGTGGTCTTGGTAACCAGCTAGAGGGTAAGATATGTCGCACGGGTACACCACCGCCAGTCATGCGGGCCGAGAAGCAAGTGTCCTTGGTTACTTCTTGCCAGGTGAAGTGTGACGATTGTTCCATTGTCAACGGCTATAATGCCGTTTTGATTCAATAAAAAAAGGTTTTTTAACCTCTAAATATATATGTAATTCTTAATTTCTAATAAAATTTTACTTTTAGTTTGTTGTAAAAAAGTATAACTTATGTTTTTCTTTAAAAAGAAATAAATGGTCTAGGGTAGTTGAAAGATGAGTGACGCCACTAAAGATGATAATCTAGGATAGTTCATGGTAAAACTAAGGTGACAGTGTAAGATTGGTAGAGTTTGGCATCTTTCTCTTCGACACAATAAGTATTAGATCTTCAATATCAAATATAACTCGTAAATACACAAGTGATTAATCTGATTTTTGTAGAATTGAATTTCATGTTGTATACTGTTTCGCTAGCTAAAATAGTTTGATGACTACCGTATTAAGTTGGTCATTAATCGACTTTGTTGTAGCCACAACAACAAAGGTAGGGTTTGTTAACATCTCGATGACGTCATTGCCGCTCAATTTCGGGCAAAATCAGTCAATGTCAATAGACTTAGCTAAAATCAAAGCAAATCAGGCTTTGAGAATATCTCCGTTAGCAAACGGTACTGAAATCAATCCGAATAAAGCTGGATCTTATTCCTGGGTTGAAGCTAACTGTTGAACTTTAAGTGGATCTCTGATTCCTCAAATGAGCATTCATAGAACACATCCCACTGAAAAGATCATTGGTTCTCCATCTACCGGCATCCAGACAATGATCAAATATGGAACGATTAAGAAATGTCGTTTTTCTTATTTTATTTCTCAGGTTGAGCCTAAAGATCATCATGTTGCTCTCAAAGAGAACTCCTGGGTTGAAGCTATGCAAGAAAAGTTACTACATTTCAAGAAGCTCAATGTGTGGAAACTTGTAAAGAAGCCAGAGACTAAGAAACCTATTGGTACTAAGTGGTGTTCAGAAACAAGAAGGATGATAAGAGTGTGATTATAACAAACAAAGCAAGATTGGTAGTACAAGGGTTCTCTCAGCGTGAAGGTCTTGATTATGATGAAGTCTATGCTCCTGTAGCTAGACTTGAAGCTATTCGTATCTTTTTAACTTATGCGTCATATATGAACTTCAAAGTGTATCAAATGGATGTGAAGACTGCTTTCTTGTATGGAATAATGGAGGAAGAGATTTATGTTAAGCAACCACTAGGTTTTGAGGATCCCGATCGTTCAAACTATGTTTACCATCTTGACCAAGCTCTATGGTCTAAACCAAGCACCCAGTGCTTGGTATGCTACTTTAGCTAAACATTTACGGGGAAATGGCTATAAGAGAGGTATTATCGATCAGACATTCTTTGTTAAGCAAGTTGGAAACAATACTGATCCTAGTCAAGTGTATGTTGATGACATTATTTTCGGGTCAACGAATGATGATTTGAGCAGAGAATTTTCAAAGGTGATGCAGAATCGGTTTGAAATGAGTTCTTTGGGAGAGATATGTAACATCCTGGAAAATCCCATATTTATTTTGGGTCAAATATTTCAACTTTGAAAGATGAGGGATTAAAAATAATCTCAAAGACAAGTAATGTGAAAAATGAGATAAGAAAAAGAAAGCATCTTATCCTAAGGAAATGAGAAAATTTCCATCCCACATGGAAAGAGGAAAGAAAATGGAAGCTCTTCATAAGGAAGAAAGTTTCCATAGTAATATTCTTATGTGTCTAACCACTCTCCTAGTCCTAGCGGAGGGTGCGAGGCAGCCAACGCGCATGCGCACGGTGAAGGACACGGGCGATGGGCGATGGGCGTAATGTGGCATTTTTATGGCGCACTTTACACTTTGCGTAGTTGAAAGGACACGGGCTCAGGGATAAGGTCTTCGTGCTACACGAAAGACAAAGTATTTAAACCAACATTAAGCAACTTCGCGCTACGCGAAGTACGAAGTTATGATTTCTTCGCGCGATGCGAAGTATCCGTTTTACATGCGTGACACGTATGGACACGTAGCAAGACGCCTGATGACTCAGCCATTATAATGGGGGTTCGTGCGACGCGAACGGCCTGGACTTTTGTCCTTCGCGCAACGCGAAGAAGTCCAAAATCAAGTATAAATAGGATTGGTCATGGCACTTCCCATCACACATCAATCACACACCACATTCACACGTTTTGTCTTGGGAAGCGTGTCGATCTCGTAAGATGTGCCAAGCTCTGAAGCTCTGACAATCTAAACTCTAGATCGCAATATAGAGTAGAAGTCTTGCTCAATCAATCATAGGCAATTAACTCCAAATACCCGTGTGAGATAGGGGTTCTGCTTAAATGCTATTTTATTATTATTATGGCTTAGACCATAGTCGGGGGTATAGCCCAAACCTTGATTACTGTTAAATATAATATAACTTTTCATAAGCAGAGGTTGTAGACAAATTATGTATTCTTCATGATTAAGAAACGTAAGCATTCTCACAAAAAGGGGTATAGTTAAATAATATGATTAAGAAATATTCATTCACAAAGGTTATAGTAAAAGTAATGTTTCTTCTTGAAGAAGAAACCCGATATAGATGTTTCTTCCTGAAGAAGAAACCTAGCACATAACTAATAAACAAACAAAAGGACTAAAGGCCCAAAAGTTTTATACAAACAAATGATTTGTTAAGATTAAACTATACAAAACAGACTATGGGTCTGAAGCTAGATCGTTGATCTAGATATTTATACAAAGTTTATTCTCGCACTATAGGTCCGACATAACAATCAATCAGAAAGTAGATATCAGAAATAGGAATCAGTAACAGAAACTGATTACAGACATGGGTTAGTAACCGAAACTGACATAAAACAGGAATCGGTGTCTGAAACTGATTACATCATTAAAAGTGAATACGCCCTAAACTTTTACCAAATCTTTTAGAGTCTGACTGTTTTCATAGGATTTATAAATCCTTAAAACTTTGTGTTACAATAATAAGAAACAAGCATACTCAGATTAAGAGTATACATGTGTCTGGATCCATTCATACATGGTGTCTCGGATTTACCCGAGGCCATGGTGTATATGATTAATTGTACATGTACTTAGGGTAATTTCATCCCAATTAAGTTGGGTGCCTAATTAGTTGTCAAAAGGCTATTATTGTTGATTTCACAATGGTATTGAAAAGATTTCACAACTTAGTTAGCGTCATTCACCAGTTGTGTGCTGACATATTTTCCCCCACATTTCAGGGAAACAGAAAATGTTAGAACAGACAAGCAAGACAGATTAAAAGATTGGAGATATAGTCATTAGAGGTTATCTGATGGCTCAGATATTTTATTCAAAAAATATTATAAAGACTCATATTTTCAAAAGACAAGTATTTGAAATATCAAACGAGTATTCAATCCCGAGATTTCAATATAATAATATTTTATCAGAAAAAGACTTTCGCTCATATTTTATCATATAATATTCAACAGGTATTTTAACCCCACATTTTTATGAAAAAAATATTATTTTAAAGACTTCCGCTTAAACAAACCCATAACTCTGATATATTTTCAAAACAAATACCAATTAACGGGTGTCACTCCCAGGCCCTAAGTCGGAGTGTGACAAGATGGCATTCTTTTTGGGCCTACAAGTTTAACAGAAGAAAGACGGGATTTTGATTCATCATGTCCATGATATCGTTCAAAAGTTTGGTTCAAGGATGCCATACTTTCGGCCAATCCGATTGCTACAAGACCTACGTTAGCTCCAGATCCATCTAGGAAGTCAATTGATCATCACCTTTACAGGTCTATGATTGGCTCCCTAGGCTAGACATTATGTTCCCTATTTGTTAGTGTGCCAGATATCAATCAGACCCTAAGGAGTCACATTTAACCGCTGGTAAGCACATCTTCCAGTATCTCAAGGGAAAGCCTCGTTTGGGCCTTTGGTATCCAAAAGACTCTTTTTTGGTGCTACATGCTTACACAAACAATGATCATGCTGGCTGCAATTTAGAACGAAAGTCAACAACAGGAGGATGTCGATTCTTTAGTGATCTCTTAATCTCTTGGCAATGCGAAGCAAGTCTTGGTATCCACCTTCACCGCTGAAGCTGAATACATTGTCGCCTCTAGCTGCTGCTCTCAAGTGATATGGATTCAGCATCAGCTGCTGGATTACTGTTTGGATTTCTTCAACACCTAAGTTAAATGTGATAACAATGCAGCGGTTTGAATAGTTAAAAACCCGGTCCAACACTCAAAGACAAAACATATTGACATCCGAATGCATTTCATTCGTAACTGTTATGATCATAAATTTGTCAATGTTGAGCAGCTCCACACAGATTACAACTTTGCAGACCTTTTCACAAAAGTGTTTGATCGTGCCCGATTCGAATATCTTGTCAAATCGCTTGGCATGATCCATTATGATTAAAATTATATATCTATATTTTTGTATATAAATTTGTAAATATTTTTAAATATGTCACAAATTTAGAGGGAGAAAATAAGTTACTATAACTCACCTAAAAAAGACTTAAACTTTAATTTTAAGAAAAACCAAAAAGATTGTGTATTTTGAGATTATATTTTTATCTTTTAAGAAAATCAGAAAGTGTTCCAAAAAGAAGGTTCTCCAGTTTAATGGGAGTCAGGAAATATAAATTTTGAGAAATTGATCTGACCATCGGAATATGTTAAGAAATTGACTGAATGCTTCTAGCTTATGAATAAAGTAGGCTAAACAAGCAATAAGCTCAAAATATGATATAACATCGTGACAATACCCCATCTAGTTTTAGGTCAAAAATGTCAAGATTAGAAGTTGAAGGGCTAAAAATGTCAAATCCAGAATTAGAAGGACTGAAAATGAAATTCGGCACCTTCGCGTATCGCGAAAATGCAAAGAATGAACATCTTTGCGTATCGCGAAGATGCTGGCACACATTTCAACGTTATCCAGTGACGTGGTGACACGTGGCAGTCTGGGGTTGACATGCAGAATTGTGGCGCCGACTTAAGCAACTTCACGTATCGCGAAGATGCTCAGGCAAACATCTTCGCGTATAGCGAAGATGCACAAAAACGGGTATAAATAGGGCAGCCACGAGCTCAGTCGTTTTCATCCCATTTTCACACTTTTCTCACACATATAACCTAGGGATTTGTGCCAAGAGAGTTCTAGTGGTTCCGAGGCTGTTCTAGCAAAGAATCGGGTGTTGTTACACTGCCGAACGAGCTGTTAATCTTGAAAACGAAGTGCAAGTCGTAGTGCTGCTGATTTCTTTAGTTCTTAAGTTCCGTCGAGCCGATTAAGGTAGGATTAAGGTTAAGTTACTTTACTAGTTACTTTAAATACATAAGATATAGCTTAGTTAAGGGTATAGTCGTTAAATTGTAATTATTTTTCAAGTAATGTTTTATAAAGCAAAGACGTTGCTTCCACGTGAAGTAATGTTATCAAAACTATTATTTTGACGTGCATGTAGTAACTGGAAGGGGGGTATCATTAGTAGACTCTTCTTGCCTAAGGAAAGCAATTCGTACAAATCCCAATCAACCGCGGGACCCGTTTGCTTACCTGGAGAAGTTTGCCAACGTGATATCCTTTATTAGGCCAAAGCGTGCTATTCCAAACGTCATATGTAAATTCAAAGTATTTTCATAAAACGACTATAACTATACTAAGGTTAGGTCAGACTTAAGAGTCTGCTAATCAGACCTCGAGTTTGCTGAACTGAATCAGACTTCAAGTCTGCTAATCAGACCTCGAGTCTGCTGAAACTGAAACAAACTTAAAGTTTGCTGAATTATACCAACTAGGTACTTATGCATACCTATTATGAATATAGGTTAATAGCATACTGAAGCCAAGGAGGTTGATATTTCCTACTGATAATATAAGGTGAACACGTTAACCTTTTACTGTCTGAACTGATTTTACTCTTGTAATAGACTGGTTGTTTATTACAAAGAGTCTGATAAATGTTTGCATGAGATATATTCTCTAAAATCGTTATAATACAAAATAGATAATAAAAATCAACTCAGACCGAATACACATGTGTCTGGATCCAAACATAACTGATAATTGACATACAAAACCAAGTCAGTCATAACCGGTTCTCCAACAGGGTTATATAGCCTAGGGGAAGGTTGTCTCCGAACAGGGGCTATATACTCGGGGAACCTTTGAATTGTGTGTGTAGGGCAGTGGTACAAATCCCGGGAATGGACAGGCGTTCCTGCTGAGTTTGTGAAACAGAAAACTATGTTTGTATTTAACGAGTGTTATAAATGTTTTATCAAGTCAACGTTTCACCAGCATATAGCTGACGTGTTTTTCCCAACTATGCAGGTAACTAGATGATATACAAGGATTGGAGTCATAGAAGATCGCTTGAGATGGCTCGTTTTTGAATATTATAAATCCTTGTAATATTAATATCACGGTTTTGTAAAACTGAAACTTGGGTGTTTAATTCCCGAGTAATTTTGATAATATAAATTAATATTTTAATATTTAAAGTCTTCCGCTAAAATGAACCCGCTACTCTGATATATTTACAAAACAGGTACCAACTGATGGTCACACTCCTAGGCCCTGGATTGGGGTGTGACAGGTTGATATCAGAGCCATCGGTTTCAAAGAATTAGGTATTAAAATTAGTACCTAAGCTTTAACCACTTATCTGATAAGTAGGGATAAGTTATGATTGGTAATCTGCCTATCCCTAAGTTATTATATATACAGATGTCTTATACTAACTTCTACGGACAAAAACGTCGGGCCGCAAGGCGATCTAATCCTGCCCCCGATGCTGAGCCGTCTGACCGAGTTAGCACAAATTTTGGTCTTAAGTGGCCAACTGTTTCGGTAAATCCGACTGAACCGGTGTACGAAAACCCGGCTGATCTGAACCCGATGAATTCAAACCAGTTACACCCTGTTGATCAAATCGATCCTTACTTGGCTTACAGAAGCCAACCAATTTATGCTCCGGGAAGTCCAGAAATGCCAATCGAAATATCCAGTGACACTTCCGAAAGTGTTCCAATGACCGGTACCCCGAACTATTATCCGTATGATATGGAAGTTCAAAGTAGAGTCAAGCAAGAAACCAGTACTGAATCTTCGAGTTGGATGAACTGTCATTCCAACCAGAGTTTATGGCATTTTGGATCACTCCCACCAGGTGCTCAAACTTTAACTGAACCGAGTCAAAGATCAGTTTATTATTCTGATAATCCTAATTTTCCACCGTATCATGGTGATGTGTGTCTAATAACCCTATAATAATGACCCTCACAACTAAGCTTTAATATTAAAACGAAAATCCTAAAACCACACACAACCGGCAAGTGTATCGATCGCAAGTAGTATAGACCTAGGAAGTCCGAGTATCTAACACATGGACACGTAAGACGCTAACGATTACTAACCCTAGACAAGACCTACCTTAGAATAATATTTAATTGATTTTTGATTTTTACTTACTTAACTGGACTAACTAACAAAACTTACCAAAAATAGAAAACTTAACGGAAAACTAACTGTGTTAACTTAGGATGGAGAAAAACGTCTACCTAGGTCTGAATCAAATTGTAGGCCTAACAAGCTAATGGATTGAATGACTTCACGACACCGTCCCTAAAGATGACACGACTAAGGATCGCTCGGGCTCACTAGATTACCTCTCGGTCTCACTCAACAAACCTAAACTACTCAAAATCGCATAAAACGACCAAACCAGGAAACAATTGCTAACGTGTTCTAATGCTAGATCACCTCTCGGTCTCACCAACACTCAACTTTAATGGCAATGAATACTACACAACCAAGGATAGAGGAACAATTCAACTTAAACTAAAATAGATCAACTAGTCACTCAAAACACCTAAACCTGACTAGAAACAAACTCGCTCTCGCGCAATCCTTATTCTAGCATATAAAGGCAATGATATGACCCTAACTTCCTATCACCTCTCAGTCTCAAAGAAGGTGTCGAACCGCTGTACTTTAATCAATTAATCATGCAACAAAACCCTACGGTTGTTCCTACCGCAAACAAACCCTAAACACCAAGTCTCGAATCAAACAATGCATCGATCAATTAACACAAAACTAATCAACCAACACACGGGGTTTATGCAATCAATTACCAAAATTTCCAGCCCTTAAACACAACCTATTTCATGTCTAAATCAAACTTTACAATAACAATTCAAGTCTATCAATCAAACAATCCATAAAACCTATCAAACACTAACAAGAGTCATCGTTTCTAGGTAGAACTAACAAGTTTAGCCGAGCATATTTTTTGGACAACAGCAAACACTTAACAAAATCATCATTAAACTCATACCAATCATCATAATAATCATTAAACGATCAATAACAATCATAAACACTTCAATCTCTAACACAATTATAAAACAAATTAACAACTGATCAAGAAAATAAAGTTTGATGAACAAAGTAATGAATGAAAGGATATAAAGATATTCCAGGCTGCTGTTTGCTGCTGTAATCTGATGGTAAACGATCACCGAGGCTTGTTCTTGCTTGTTCTTCCTTCGCTAGCCGCCACAAGCTCCAACCCTAGCTCCACAAAACTTTTTTTTTCTTTTTTTCTCCTGCTGGAAATCCCGATCGCAGGTACAGTAGCTGCAAGGGTTTTTTTTTAATTAATTTTTTTTTATGTTACAATATTGTAAGTAATGGGCCTCCATGATGTATATGGGTCGGGCTTTGAGCATTGTCTTGAACTTGTATGCGTAAAAGGCTCGTAGAATGCTCGAAAAGCTCGGTTTCTTCTTCCTTGTAACCCATAACCTACAATATGAACAAACTTATTTAAAACCTAAATAAAACGAGTTAAAACACATAAAATATAATATATTACGTAGATAAAAGGTGCGGAAAATACGTGTGTTTTACAACACATCACATGGACCGGTACCAACTATAGATGAACAAGCAAAAGAGATACGGGAAGAAGCCCATCGGATTGAAGAATTTTATACAACCAATCTTCCTGATAAGGAAATGCAGGCATATATAGCTAATCCTCACCTGTATCCGAGAGAAAACGCTTATCTTTTTCCTTCGGCATCCGCACCGATAGGGTATCCCAACCCACCAACTCGGTGATGGATAAATTAAGAAACGAAAGGATCAAGAAGAAAAAGATGGGCGATAAGATCATAAAAAAATGTGATAAGATGAAGAAATTGGTTAAGAAATGGGCTAAGGATTAGGATTATATAACTGATGTTGTTGTATTTCTATCTTTTTGTAATACTATGAATAAAAGTTGCGTGTTGTGTTTTTAAATTCTTATATGCATATGATTTACAGAATGTCTGAACAACGAGAAACCCTAGTCAGTCAATGGAGTCAAACTGATAAAGCAAAGACCCCTGAAAATAATAATTCACTGCCTGAAGAATACATTGGAGGAATTCGTGATATGATAAAAGAAACATTTTCTCCGTTAATCAAAGAAGCTGTGACTCCTCTAATAAAAATTGTGCAAGACCACACCGCGAATTCAAAAAGTATGGCTAGGTCAAAATCAAGATCAATTAAACAACCAAGTCATAGTATCTGTTCATTCTAAACCAAAAGATTCAAAAAGGACGAGGGTTGATAAAACAAAGGAACTGAAAGATAAGGGATACGAGAGTTCTACTGCTGAATATGAGCCAAGACAAACAAAGAAAAGGAAAGTCAATGCGGGATGTACGTTTAAGGACTTTCAAGTATACAAACCAAAAGAATTCTATGGGGATAAGGGCGCGATTGTTACTCTTCGTTGGCTCGAGGAAATGGAGTCAATAATTATTATCAGTAAGTGTACCGAAGAGGAGAGTATCCAATACTCGTCCCAGATGTTTAAAGGAGAGGCGTTGGAATGGTGGAATACGTTGATAGACGTAAAAGGAAGAAGTAATTTGTATAATCTTGAATGGGAAATTTTCAAAGAACTAGTTAAACAAAGGTTCTGCCCGATACATGAAGTTGATCAAATTCAGACCAAGCTATGGAATCATAAGGTCATCGGCACTATTCTCAAGGAATACAACACGAAGTTCCTTGAATATTGTAGACTGGTACCCGCATCTGGTTACACCGGAGTACAACAAAGTAACCAGATATATTTATGGGTTGCCAAAAGAAATTCGTGATCATGTAAGATCACACATGCCTGCTAGTATTGAATCCGCAATTGAATTAGCAGGATATCTGATGGAAAGTATGATTCGAAATAAAGATGAAGAGAAAAAGATGATGGTTGAAAGAAAGAAAGAGAATGATGGTAGACAGAAGTTTGGAAGAGGTAGAGAAGGGTCAAGTGTGTTTAATCGACCACTGTGTAAGAATTGTGGTAAAAAGCATGATGGGAAATGTCTGAAACCCACCCTCAAAGTTGATGTCCGCAAGTTTGATCCATACTCGACTTGTAATTTTTGTAAACGACAGGGACACAAGGAGGAGGATTGTAGAAAGAAATCGATAGTCTGTTTTGATTGTGGGGAGAAAGGACACTTTAGTGCGGAATGCATTAAAAAGAAACCAGTAGCTGGAGGCGCCAGTGGTAGTGGTGCCAGAAACGAAAGGAGAAAGGGAAATGCCCGTGCATTCATGCTTAACACTCAAAAGGCGGGAGAATTACCAGACGTGATCACTGGTACGTTCTCTATTAATAATACTTATGCTAGAGTTTTATTTGACTCAGGAGCCAATCAAAGTTTTATAGATTATAAGTTTTATAGTCTATTAAATGAACCTCTAGCTAAGTTAAGTAAGCAATATGAAGTAGAAACGGCTAATGGGTCATTAATCAAAATATCCGAGGTATTAAATAGTTATATTACCTTAACCGGATATGAAATGCCAGTGCAATTGTTACCAATGGAGTTAGCTGGATTTGATGTTATTTTAGGGATGGACTGGTTAGCCGCCAACCAAGCCCGAATACTATGTAACGAAAAGGCTATTGAAATTCTAACTCCAAATAATAGGAAAATTATTCGAATAGCTGGTGATAAGGATTCTGGTAGAATTGGAATTATATCGAAAATAAAAGCAAGTCATTGTTTGGGTAAAGGTTGCTTAGCATTCATGGCTTATGTAACCAAGGAGCCCGGTAAAGTCAAACTGCAGCTAACGAATCTTCACTTAAACGAGCAATAACGAGCAAGAAACGTCAGGTATTGGGTATGTGACGGCTGGAAATACTTGGGTTCAGTAAACTCTAGGGTTTGTAGTTATGAGGTGTTTATATAGAGGTAAATCAACTTGTTAGACAAGAAATGGGCCGATATTGGTAACCGAATCAAACAATTAAGAACGAAATTGGGTCATATATTCATCGATATATTGATATAATTACAGAGTATGAACCTAGACATCATTCCCTAGCAGATACGATAACTTGTTGCTCAATTTTCGTGATTTAGGGTTGATTTAGGAAAGATTTAGCATTAAACGAAGATCTAATACGAAAATTGCTGATCTGGTTGCATCTTCGCGCGTCGCTAAGATGCAAGGCTTGCATCTTCGCGCGTCGGTAAGTTGCAACTTCACCAGACTTTCAACTTTTGACAGTTTTAGTTCCTGAAGTTCCAAAAACGCATTTTTAAGCCATTTTAAGCGACTTTAAGAGTTTTTAAAGGCTATTTGGCACTAATGAAAATTAAGGAATTATAAAATAATATAAAAATAATTATTTCACTAATAAATGCATAATTTTATTAATAAGAAATATCCGAATACTTTCCCGAATCGAGTAAACGTAAACGAATACGGGTTCAAAAAATCCGATATGTTACAACAGTGGACAAAGAGAAGTTGGAGAGCCTGGAGAAAGAAAGGGCTGCAGATAAAGATAAAGTTGCAAGGCACGAAGTCTTGATAGCAACCCTCCAACAGCGAGTGGAAAATCAACAAACGTTACTGAATAATCAATCATTATCCCTCGCTGAACGCTGAAGTTGAAAGACTGGAGTTTCGGTTTAGGGTTTGGCCTATTAAGATGAAAATTATGTCCAACGCACTATACTAACCATTGTACGTATACATGGTATAAATAACACTTATTCTCAGTAAACAAAGCTTATTTTTATGATTTTATCATAAATTCAGAGACAAAACTAATATTCCCTCCCTCGAATCAAGTCAATATTCTTGGGATTTATTCAAAACCAAATCATCTGAGTTGGCTTTAACAAAGTCTAGTTATCTAAGATGCTTGTTATGTATATATAATTATATTTTTTTGTAATCCAATGGTTGACGAAATTCCAAAACCTTTAGGTCAAAGTCCTTTCACCCTCATGTGATTCCTCCAGCAAAGTTAGTTTCAAAGTAATTTGATTGGTTCTTTGCAACTTTTCTTGGTGCTCTCAAAACCCATATGTGAGACATAAAGACCTAGATTGGACTCAGAGGGTAAAATGGTCTTGACTAAAATTCTAACACTCACCCCACAATTGCTTCTTAAAATAAAATATACAAAACTAATTTGTATGAATTGGCAATTTTAAAATGTGTACAAGATTATTATATTTGTAAAAGTAAGAAAAATAAAAATAGTAATAACTTATTATGATAAACATTTTGTGTTTATATAAGGGTTTGATCAAAATAAATAAAATTAACATGATAATTTATAAAATTGTGTAGAGTAATTATATATACAAATAGAGTAATTATGTAGTTACATAATTACCATGCTTGTATACATAATTACCCTGCTTGTGTAGAGTAATCAAGCCTTGCGCCTTGCTTGGGGTCCACGCATATAAGGTATATATGTGTGAACCCTCGGATAGGCAAAAGTGAAATTGCACTAATTTTGAGGTTATTTTACTAATATCGTGAAAATAACATTAAAAGTGGCGGAAGGTTAATCAGGCATCATGTGGTGGCGTTGATGGTCGAAAGACAAAGGTACATGCACCAATCAGTCAGGGTCCTGATGGTTGAGTGTTATGTGCCTTAGTCCAAGGCTTTATGCGAAACTACTATCAACTCGGGGGGTCTCACCAAAAGAAGCCTCTCTATTCCTACGGGGTAAAGGTAAAGTTGTCTACATCTTACCCTCCTCAGACCCTGTCATAGCTTTGCTATTGGTGGGATATACTAAGTACAATGATAATGATGACGACTTGATTCTCACAATTAATACGTTAATTTCATTTGTACGTTAAATTTACCCTATATAATTAATGTGAACAACTTATGATTTTCAGAACTTTAAATTCTTGTATGTATAAATAAATTCTGTTTACATGCTTATGAGTTTTTAACACGTTTCTTAAAACTTATAGAAAATAGTGTTGAGTATATTATATTTGTTACAGTGATATGATAGCTTTTTATGGGGTTTTCTAAGCCTATTTCTTCTATGGTTTTTACTAAATGTATTTCCTCTCTCCCCAACTAGATCCGTTACATTATTTCCTTCTAATTTTACGGTAAATAGAGGGGTTATTTAACATGTGATAGTGATGACATTTGCCCTCCTAGTAATGATGTCACTGTCATTCCAATTCTATAAAGCCAAAGAATGATTTGTGGAAAATCATATTTGAAAGTGAGCATATATATCATGAATACAAAAAAGAAAATCAATCAATCAATCAATCATACCCAGTAAAATCCCACCGACAGCAAAGCTATAAGTAGGGTCTGGGGAGGGTGGATGTAGGCACACCGTACCTCTATCCAAAGGAATAAAGAGGTGGCTTCCAGAGAGACCCTCGGCCAAACCATTATATTTATATTCTTCAACGCATATTTAAGACCACCCTTCTCCAAAGCCAAGACACACAAACTAAACTAACCCTTAACAATGACTGACATTAATCATACCAATCAAACAACACCTCCTCCCAATTTATGCTTTCTCTCTGCTTACTTCCAGACTCTTTCGAAAACCCCGGAAAGGCTAAGGAAGAGGGTTTTAGCCACATGGACACCAGACCAGGAGCTAAACCAAATGAGGCTAAGGTCTGGTGCTGACATGAAGAGAAAACTCACATGGTATGACCTTATTGCCCTTGGTATTGGTGGTATGCTTGGGGTTGGAGTTTTCGTGACAACCGGACCCGTTGCTAAAGATAAATCCGGGGCTGCGGTTATAGTGTCATATGTTATTGCTGGAATATCAGCTCTTTTCTCTTCCTTGTGTTATACTGAGTTCTCCATCCAAATTCCAGTTGCTGGTGGTGCCTTTAGTTATCTAAGAGTCACTTTTGGTATGAAATGGGAATATCAAATGCAGCTATATAATATTTATAATACATTAATTAAATATTTGTTTTCCACCTTTTAAAAGAATTAACTTTGTGTACAGATAATTTTGGAAACCTCTAAACATACATTTTCAACATATATACTACATATATTTCTTTCTTTTTACATTAGTAAGAATTCAATTGATTGTTGCAGGAGAATTTGTGGGCTATTTTGCTGGTGCAAATATATTAATGGAGTACGTGTTGTCAAATGCGGCGGTCGCAAGGAGTTTCACAGAATATTTATGTACTGCTTTTGGGCAGGAAGACCCAAATGTGTGGCGAGTGGAAGTAGATGGCTTGGTGAAAGGTTACAACATGCTGGATTTCCCAGCTGTTGCTCTCATTGTTCTGCTTACTCTTTGCCTATGTCGGAGGTTTGATTCTATTACGCCTTTTTTGTTCACTGTGCGGTTTGAACCCTTGCCATTTAGGAGGGACTACACCTTAACAAGCACCTTGATATAGATAACATTTATTCGCACTCTTCGGAGTTTCCTAATATATTTAATAATTTCTATTATAAGACTTGGTATTGTGTAGTAAATATAAACCTTGATTGTTAAGAAATGGTTTAGAAAGAATAAAAATATGATGTATAATATATACTTAGTGGTTATATATATTATATATATATATACTGTGCAGACTATGAATTTGGAGGGTTTTGTAAATATTTTTAAGGGTTTAAAAGAACATATATAATATGATCAAACTATTAGAGGAAAATACAATAAAAATGAAAAAGGTACTCATCTCGCTTTCATGGCTAATATTTAATTCGTTTGTGTTGTTGTTTAATCAAATACAATATGATTATTTCTCAAGGCGTAGACCTAGGGATCTTGTGTTATTGGGTAGTGAAAATGACACAAACATAATTTATATTTCTTTCCATTTTGTTATAATTACTAATTCATTAAATGGATTAATTTTTTGGAATTTCAGCACCAAGGAGAGCTCCATGCTAAACATTATAATGACAATATTTCATGTGGTGTTCTTTGGATTCATTATAGTCTCTGGTATATGCTATGGGAACACAGAAAACTTAATCCAGCCAGAAGGGTTAGCTCCTAATGGTGTCAAAGGGGTCATAGATGGAGCGGCCATCGTTTATTTTAGTTACATAGGTTACGATTCGGTATCCACAATGGCTGAAGAGATCAGAAATCCATCGAAGAGCCTTCCACTGGGCATAGTGGGTTCAGTTCTTATTGTTTCTGTTATCTATTGCCTATGGCTTTGTCTTTGTGCATGATGGTTCCCTATAACATGGTAACTAGTTCTTGTTTTAATTCTTAGAAAGTATATATAATAAATAGACTCAATACTGAAAGAAAAACAAAAGAATGATTAGTCTAAGTTATTCTAGTTGGATTTTGTGTCTTATAAATAGGAAATTCTTCAAATGGTTATTCATAGATATCGAGTAGTGCATCATTTCGGTCGCTTTCCAAAGCATTGGATGGAAATGGGCTAGCAACATTGTCGGAGCAGGCGCTAGTTTGGGAATTGTGGCATCTCTTCTAGTAGCAATGCTTGGCCAAGCTAGGTATTTGTGTGTCATTGGTAGAGCCCGGCTAGTGCCGTCTTGGTTTGCCAAGGTGCACCCTAAAACGGGTACCCCTCAGAATGCGACAATCTTTTTAGGCAAGTGCCCTTTGTTTTTATTCCGCTTGTTATTAAGATTAATATTCTGAGACGGAACCAAGAGGTCAAGAGGACCCACTGACTCACGTCACTACAATTTATTAAATTTTTATATATAAAATCTCAGTTTTTTTTAGGTAAAAGAATGAGTTGGACCCCTAATTAGTTATAACCGGTAGATATATAAGAGAACCTTTTGATGACCTCCTGACCAAAGGGTTCTAATTACACCATTGTTTATTTCATTAAAACACAGTTGATGGAGAATAGTTCTAATGTGTTTCTTTGATGAATATTATTATACAGGGTTCTGTCAAGCGTCCATAGCACTATTCACAGAACTTAGCATTGTACTAGAGATGATCTCAATTGGTACCCTCTTGGTGTTCTACCTTGTGGCCAACGCGCTAATCTACCACCAGCTATGCCATCAAGACCAACAACCCGCCAATTTATACAATTGTTTTCCTCTTGATTCTCTCAAGTGCCTCCATTGGTTTCTCCATATCTTGGAACTTTACCCACCTTCAAAAATGGGGATTGCCACTATTTGGCTCTTGTGTGATCGTCGCAACTGCGATTTTCAAATACCTGATGCCGTTTAGTGGCATTCGTGACGGGTCAGATAACGAGTGGCTGGTTCCATTCATGCCGTGGCCGGCTGCACTCTCCATATTTTTGAATGTATTTCTTATGGCCACTTTGAAAAGGTTGTCATATGAGAGGTTTGGTTGTGGACGTGTTTAATAACTTTGGTTTATATAGTTGTATGGAGTTCATTCAACATATCAAGCTGAAGAAATGGATATGGAGGATGATGATATGAGACCAAATTGTCCCAATTCTAATGGGGAACAACCTAAGGTTGATATTCAAGTGCAATAGTGAAAGAAATGAGGTTTTTGCACTTGTTACTTTTTTGTTGTTTTACATTTCGTATGAATTGGACTTTATTTCTTTAATTAATTCAACGACCATGAATTATTGGAGAAGGTTTCAAGAGAACTTGCCTATTTTTCTCTATTCATGCTTAGGATGGAAGGTAATTAACTGAAAAGTCTATAATTTGAAAAGTTTACTAGTTTGTCTTATCTATTTTTCCAAATATTGATTTTTATGAAATTAGTTATACAATTTGGACTACTTAATTAATGGCTATATAACTTTTTACTATCTAAAGAATAAGGTGATCAGGCCAATATAAAAAACTCTTCAGCTAAAAGAATTTACATCAATAAAAACCAACTTTGAAAGCGAAAGCGCAGACAAATGGTTACCTCTTTCAGCTTTTTTAAGTAGGGGCGGCCTCTTGCACGTCCATCCATTTGGCTATTTGATGCAAACAAATGGATTCCAAGAACACACGATTCATATCCAAATGATTCTTAATCAAAATTCTTTACTCTAGCTCGGGGCCTTGCGTCGTTCATCAAGATCCAAACTCGCATGACCTTTCATCCCATATCACCATCCTCACACCCTTACGGGCTTCAGTATCCTTGCATTGCCCCATCCTTCACACCCCATATTTGCCATCACACTTGAGCCCATTGGAGGAGCCAGTAGATACTCATGCATCAAGAATGGTGCCAAACGAGGGTTCAACGAGAGTGGAAATTGGTCCCAAATTTCTATGTGAGTATCAAATGATCTTCTTCAGTTGTTCGGGTGTAAAGTGAATCCAAATTCCAAAGGCCTTTGTCAATTTAATTCTTATGGGCGACATTTCATTTAAAGCGACTTATGTCTATTTGTTATGCTCTAGTTTCCTTAAGAGAGTCGGGCTTTACAAATCACAAGTTAATTCCTTAACTTGAAAAATGCTCAATTAAGTACTAAGGTAAACTTTTTAGTAACCAATCAACTTTCTTAACTATCTCAACTAACGAGTTTTTTCTCAAACTAATGTTGGTGAAAAAAGTATTAACCACTTTGGTGTTCTTTATAAAATATTTACCAAACTAGTGTTGGTGGAGAAAAATAATTTCCATTTTAGTGTTTTCCATTTATTTTATTCATCTTTACTTTTAAATCTAGTTTTTCTATTAGTTAATCTATTATTTATTTTTGTTTCATATTTCTTATACATTTTTTATCCAATAAATCTAATTACTTATTTTTTTATATTTTTATCAATCAACATTTTCTGATTATTTTACTAACTCGTTCTAAATCTTTTCTTTTTGATTTTTTTTCTCAAATATATGCAGTTTTTTTTTGTCTCTTTGTTTAATTATATCCATTTTACGAATCAACATATTTTTTACTTTCTATTTTGATTTGGTTAATCTATTATCTAATTTTATATTATAATTCTCATATAATTTTAGGTCCAATTAATCCAAAATGTTTTTTTTATTCCTTTAACAGTGAACATTTATATATTTTTGCTAAATCGTTCTAAATTCTTTTCTTGTAATTAAAAAAAAAAAACGTGTAATTAATTTTGACCCGCTTAATGTTCATGTTGAAGAAAAAACACCAACAAAAGTCAGTAAGAATTCGGTTAGCATCGGCTACGTTCGTTACAATGCTGGAACTAAACCTAAAAATAAATTCGTAGAACTATCATATTTAATATAAAAAAGATCGCTAAAGCCCGGGCGTTGATAACAACCAAGAGTCGTGGCAGCTATTCAACGCGAATTTGGTCAGTATGAGTCAGGTTTGTTAAGGTATCGGATCTAAACCAATAATATAAACTTGTAAAACGCACATATTTAAAACAAAATAAAAAACAATTTAAATCGGTAAAACCCGGGCATTGGTAAAATGTAGACATTGTGGCGGCTATTTAACCCGAACTCGATCAATATCGATTAGGTTCACTACGGTACAAAACTAAACCCAAAAAATAAAATTCGTAAAATGAATATATTTAAACAAAAAGACAAAAAGTATTTGAAGAGAATCAAATAAGAAAAGAAATAAATAAAGATTTAGAACGAGTTACTTAAAAAATAAGAAAATGTTGATCGACAAAAAAAATATATAAAAAAGAAGTTGTTAGATCTATTAGATTAAAAATTATAAGAAATATGATAAAAATAAAAAATAGATTAAAAAATAGAAATATTAAATTTAAAAGTAAAAGGTGAATACAAAATAAGTGGAAAACACCAAATGGTAAATACTTTTTTCCACCAACACTAGTTTGATAAATATTTTTTAAAGAACACCAAAGTGATAAATACTTTTTCCACCAACACTAGTTAATTAGAAAAAAACTCCTCAACTAACACTTCAATTTTTTTTTCTTAATTAGGCTACTCAAGTTATTTAATATTCTTATAATGAGTATTATTTTAACTTTTTGGTAGAAACTGTGTTAACGTGACATTTTTTTTACTTTCAAAAAAGTCATTAACGGTGATGTAGACTGAAAACGTGGAATTTATAATTAGTGAAATGAATTTTTTTAATTAAGATTATTTGGATTTAACATAACAATTCAAACAAATCCTCAACAACATCTAAAAGAAATTTAAAACTTCAAAACCGTAAACCTCAATTTTATCCTCAAGTATATATGATGAAGTGATTAAACTAATTCGAGTAAACACGTACATTGGGAGGTTTGATTCGTGTTCACGTGAAACTGTCGGAAAATCAAATATGGCGCTACGATGGTTATAGAGTTCTAAACATCAAGTTTTGAGGTCACCGAACTTGGAGAATCATGCTGGTCCTTTTAATTTAGTGGATTAGGGTTGCTTTGATTAATATTGGGTCGCCAGAAAACGTCTAGAAGATTGGGGGTTTCAAGCGAGTAGAGGTGGAAAAGAGAGGATTTACAAGTGCTTTGCTTCATATTTCAATTGTTTAATAACTGTTTTTGACATTTTATGAAGTTTCTCCATTTGCACCCTGCTTGCGGTCTGCGCATATAAGGTATATATGTGTGAACCCTCGGATGGGCCAAAGTGAAAGTGCACTAAGTTTGACGTTATTTTACTAATCTCATGAAAATAACGTTAAAAGTGGCGGAAGGTTAATCAGGCATCATGTGGTGGCGTTGATAGTCGAAAGACAATGGTACATGCACCAATCGGCCGGGAACCCGATGGTTGAGTGTTATGTGCCTTAGTCCAAGGCTTGATGCGAAACTACTATCGAGTCGGGGGTCTCACCGGAAGCAGCCTCTCTATTCCTACGGGGTAGAGGTAAGTCTGTCTACATCTTACCCTCCTCAGACCCTACCATAGCTTTGCTATTGGTGAGATATACTGAGTACGACGATGATGATGATGAAGTTTCCCCATTTGTTTAGCTGGTTAAAAATCTCGTTACTTAGTATGTAATCTGGGTTTTCTTCTCAGTCAGAAATTTTTTAACCAGGAGAGGTTTTCTATTCAAATAGATGTTTAAAAAAAACATTAAAGCAATCAGCCACAGGTCCTAGAAGCAATCAACCAAGTGAGACATCTTGAAAAAAGGTGTAAACATTTTTAGAAAAGGTTTCATATTTATATAGTTATTGTAGAGCCGTTAGAAACTGGTTTTTGACGTTTTTGTCCCATGATTTATCAAAAATAGGTATTTGGTGTATTGGTTTAACTACATTGCTTCTCTAGCCCTCTCAAATATATTGGTCTAAACTCTCAAACGCTAGCAATTGAATCAAACGTGGTGTTAATACTAGAAACAAGAGATCCCCAAAACAGTTTTGAAATTCGATGTATATCTAAGGTCTAAAGGTATTGAAATGGCTAGATGCAAGAACTGTAACGTGTTCATCACTGCCATGTCCACTCCACTTCGAGAGCTCATTTAGAAAAAACACTAAGGTAAAAGCATGTAATGAAGCATAAACATCAACTCAAGCCCAGAGTTTTTTTCATTTTTAAAACCAGTTGTTGGTAATAACTCGTTTTGACCATTTGACCTATAACTATTCTTAGATCCCTTCCCTGCCCCCATTGAGAAACTGACTAATCCTAAGACAAAAGGTCGAAAAACTCAACAACGCTATTCTTGAACAACTTGGGGCCGGGCCAAGCCTTCTTTTCATACTATTTTGATCAAAAGAGCGTGAAGGTTCGAGTCCATACTAAATTATTCCACCAAGACCGTATAACCGGGCATTTGCACACTACCCGCTACAATCAGAACTTAAATGCATTCAACCATGCGAAATTACTTCTCAAATTTTCTTCTCCTCCTTGACTTCTTGTGGGCTTCTTTAATCTTTTGTGCTGAGAGCATGAGAAACATATAAACGAAACCTGGGCCGATATTTGGTTTTCTGTGTAGGCCGTGAAACATGTGTTCATGCCAACCTGTTTCTTTTGGCCCAGCCCACAAGCCATTAATCCATCTAAATTGCTATTGATCCAAATGGCTATATTTGTTTTTTTTTTTAAAAAAAACTTTTATTGTATTACTGATTTGTAAAACTAACCAACCCATTGATGCTCCTAAATAATTAAGTTAACTTTTTGTATCAAATTTGAGAGTGGTAAAACTTTAGAAAAATTCAACATTGCCTATTAGTTGATTGAAGAAACACTAAGTGAACCCTGGACAGATTATAGGTAATCTGAGGGTTAAGTAATGTTTCCCACGGATGAGATCTAGCTGAGAAGGTTGTTCTTCAGGAGACCTGCAAAACAGACACCGTAAGCTCGTCACTGAGAAGGGGGGGTTCCTCCTTGTGACCACCCTCCGGCGTGAGAATCAGACTATATTGCTCTGAATATAAGAGTATATTAAGAGATTGCTAGATAAGATTGAGATATCAGATGATGTCCTTACCATTCCAAGGTGTTGGAGTATTTATAGCCGAAGGTAGGTTTCCAAGCAGGTACAGCCGGCTGAATAGTATTCCTGTTCTACCAACAGTGGACGTACGCACAGGCCATGCTGGTTGGTGGATAGGTTATGGCCAACAGTAATAAGGTCGGCTGTATACTGTTCCTTTACTGCCGGCTACGCACTATTCCACCAACTGTAGGCTGCGCACGTCCCCTCGTAAGGGTTGGTGAGTAGGCAGCGGCTAATAGTGAAACAGTACTAGAGGATGCTCCTCCTCGTATTGTTGTCGGTGAGCTGTCACCCTGTGATTAGTTCATGGGCTGCTCTGGTCAAACTGTCTGTTCCGTCCATACCTTAGTAGGTATAGTACGGAAGACCTTCCAGAAGCATACGGACTGGCTAATTTAGGCGGGAGTGTTCCCGCCTTGCTCATTCCTTCATGTGACAACTGAAGTAACGAATGCCTTGTGCGTGTAGCCTTGCTGTTAGTGCGGGTAGCCTTCCCTGATGGCTTGTATCCGCAGCTGCGGGAACAGGCGGGGTACTTCACCATTGGGAGGCTTTCCCTGCGGGTACAGCTGGCGTACTGCGCGTAAGGTTCTTTGAGCATGGTGGGTCCTGCTGGAGCAGTTGGTCATCGCGCAGACGTCCCTGTTCAAGGTGAGTCTTGCGGGTCCAACTGGGCTCTGCTGGGACCTACCTCTTCAAGTCCCCCCAGTCCAATGTTCTTCTCATGAATTATTAATAAGTGAGGTGAGCTTTTGGACTTAGCAAGGGGTTTTGAAAAGGGTTTAGTTTTTCGGTTTTCCGTGGTGATTCATCCCGCGGTTTTCCTGATGTCACGCAGAAATTCCCGACTTTTCTGCTTGATCTTTGGTCGTGAAGCGGGTAAGTTTGTAACCTCCTCGCGCGTCAGGAGTGTTGAGTCCCAATTGTGTGGATTCTCCATGAGGTTTTGGTGGTTTTCGACATAGTGATCATTTATGCTAAAACCACCAATTCCATTTTGGAGTTTCAAACAATATAGTTCTCGACGTTCCCGTCGTGCGGGAATGTTATTCACGTTTCCGCAAGCATGGCCCAGAAGATCCTTCTTGGTTTGAATTCCCTGCAGAGTGCTAAGTACGTGAAGGGTTTTGCCTTGACACTGTACCCGCACTCGCCTTACGGTTACTTTACTTCCAATGTATTCTTGGCGTCAATTCCCTGCGGGTGCTAAGTTTGTGAAGGGTTTTACCTTGACACTGTACCCGCACCCGTCTGATGGTTACTTGGTTGCCAAGTTATTCTTGGCTTCAATTCCCTGCGGGTGTTAGGTATGTGAAGGGTTTTACCTTAACACTGTACCCGCACCCGTCTTACGGTTACTTGGTTGCCAAGGTAAGGGGTATTTTCCCGCTCACTTTTGAATCTTTTTGAATTTTGAATTTTTTGAAATTCGAAGAGTTGGTGGAAAAATAGGAACAGTCCAAACATCTGAAACGTCGTGCGACGGTTTCTTCTGACTGTGTCAGGACGTGCAGGAAGTTATGGCGACGTGACAGTACATGGTCATTCCAGACGCTTTTTCAGGCGCGTGGGCGCGATTTTTCGGGCGCGTGGCCGCGAAATTAATGGTGTGCGTCCTGTCAACAGCTGTTGCCAGCTTGCTTTTTGCCACGTGTCATAGTTTCATTGCACCTTCGTTTTCTCTCTCTTCCGCATTAATTTCATCGCATTAATTGCGATTAGTATATAAAGGGGGAGAGAGTTATTTGTAATCCACACTTTCACTCTTCTTCATCTTCTTTGCGATTTCCGGCGAATACTTATCCTTTTCAGGCAAGCATTCTCCCGAAATCGTTTTCTTCTTTTACAAGATGTCTCGTGATATCGATTCCACAGCTGACGACAGGAGTACTGCTGGTGAGTGCCAGTGTGCTCTTCCTGGCGATCTGTACCGGTATGTTGTCAGGAAGTTCATGCTCGAGTCTCTCGAGCCTGAGTTTCCTGAACCCCATCAGACTGTGTACGATGCCCCCCGAGGCAAGATCGGGGTTTATGCAGCATTCTTTGTCTATGGGAATCTTAGGTTCCCATTGACAAAGTTTGTTTACCGTGTCCTTGAGAGGCATGGTGTTCACTTGACCGAGTTGCACCCCATGGCGATCGCCAAGATTCGCCATTTTGAGTGGGTGTGCCGGATACTGGGCATTGAGCCCTATGTTGACCGCCTGATGACCTTCTACACTTGGAGGTGCATCCAGGGGTGGTACACGTTGACAACCCGGATTAAGGGTTTGAAGATCTGTGCGACCGAGAGCAGTCTTCGCGCGTGGAAGAGGGAGTTTTTCTTCATATCCGCCCGCGCCATCCCCATTGCTATGAAATTCAAGAATGGGCAGGCACTTCCCAGCCTTCACGCTTCCAGCTACCAGGAGGCGGAATGGTTTGCCCAGATATCTCGGGTCCAATCTCCGGTTTACCGGTTTGCGGAGTCCGGGATGGTAATGCTGGGGATGAGCCGGGTGTGGAAGGAGGCTGATGCGCGCAAGATTCCGATCGTCCTCGAATACGGTTCGAACTCTGTTCCCTAAGGTATGCCTTTTTCCCTTTTGTTGATTTTGAATTTCTTCTAACTTTTTTCTTGTTTATTTCAGAGGGGAACGACCTACAGTCGCTCCTGAACCCGCGGGAGGCTGACGGTCCCGCACGGATGGGTACTCGCGCTCTAGATGAGAACGAGTTGCCCATCCTCGAACAAACGGCGGATCGGTTCGTGGAGGTCTATCCGCTAGGCCATGATATCCTTAGTGCCCGTCGGCCAGGTAAGGCGCTATTCGCCCCTCGACCTCTCAATGCTGAAACCTCTGCTGGAATTCCTCTAATCGTATGTTCTGATGAGGAATCCGCAGATGGTCCTCCGCTGGTGCGGAAGAAGAAGGCTGCCGGCGGGAAGGGGAAGGAGAAGGCCTCCACTGCCGATCCAGCGCCTCGGTCTGATTCGGAGACCGAGAGCGAAGAGGTGGCGGGGAATCCCGGTGGTGATAAGACCACTGCTCCGGAAGTTGCGACTGTCACCTCCGGAGAGCCAAAAAAGACGACGGTGACCGGCGCGAAGAGGCCGGCTCCATCGGGTCCGTCCCCGCCTCTCCGTACCTTTAGGCTCAAGAAAACCCGTAAGTACAGTTTTCCCTTAGCTTTTATCTTCATAGTTTAATCCTTAGTCTTTTAACACTTTTCTTCTTTACGCAGGCGTGGATGTTGGCGCATTCCAGGGTGAAGGGCCGATCAGTACCTCTCCACCAATGACGGTAGGCTTGGTCAGCCTACCTGAGGCGTCGACCCAGGCGCCTGCGCCTGCTTCCGCTGGTTCAGTTGCTCACTCCTTTGAGCCGACTGTTCCAGCCGAGATGACGTCACCGCCGGCTGTGAGTGCGATTTTTACAGCATCCTTCACAGAGCCGGCGGTTACTGTTGCCGCGGATTCTGCGGCAGCGACCGCGGCGGCGACCACGGCGGCTGCTACCATGCCCCCGTCATCGGCAACGACGGGTGGTCCATCAGGTACGCGTGGGGCTTCTCGCATCTCTCCGCCACCTTCCCATCTGCCTGACCTCTTGGATGGATTTCCATTGGGTTCAGGTGATGGGTTCGGCGGCTATCGGCCTGTAATTGACCCTACAGGTGCGTAGGGTTCTTTTGGCCCATTTTTCTACATATATTTTATCATCTTTTCCTAACTGCTTTTTGTTTTCTGCAGTGTCGGATTCCAATGAAGTGTATGTTCCGCGATGGAACATACGCCGAGGAACAACCCTTCGTACCCCTGTGGAGTGCGTGGAATGGGCTCGCCACGCTGCTCCCCATGGTGCGTTGGGGGAAGCCATGGCTAGCTACCAGGAGGGTAGGCTAACCAACGAGCTTCGGGTTCTCCAGGCCCGGATGCAGCCGCGCGTCGAGCTGTTTTGTCGTGAAAACGACAAGTTGAAAGCAGCTCGCGCCAAGGAAGTATCTCAAGCGCGGGCTCTTCGGGAGGAGAACCAACAGCTGTCCGTAGCTGCTGCGGAGAAGGAGAAGGCCTTCAAGGCCCTCGAGGTTGAGGTTCAGGCGCGACTCGAGGCCCGCTCCAAGGCTGCCCAAGCTGTTAACGAACAGCTTCGGCTGGCTAAGGAGACTGCGAGGAACGCAACCGAGAGGGCCACCAAGGCTGAAGCCGTTGCTGAGCCTTTACGCGTGGAGAATGAGGAGCTCAAGGCCAAATTAGAGGCTCTCCAACGTGCTCATGATGCCTTGGCGATGGAAGATGCCAAGAAGCTCCAGGAGATCTTGGACCAGAGGGGCGTGCTTGACCATACCGAGCGGAAGCTTAAGGGAGTCGAAGAGGCTGCCGCAAAGGAAGTGCTACTTGCCAACCTTAACAAAAGCGAAGCCGAACGCGCCTGCACCCAAGCTCAAGCCGCCCTTCAAGAAGCTCTGGTTGCCAAGGAATGGCTTCTTCAAGAAGCGCTGTCTCAGGTAAGTCTATCTTCATGTCTTCACGCTTTTCTTTGTAAATAGGGTGTTGACACTTGTATATTTTCTTATGTAGGTTGTGCATCGGGTCTTCTCAGAGACATCTTACGACGATGCTATGAGCGCAGCCCTCAATGCTTCTCACGAGGATGGGGAACGGGTCGGCTTCCTGCTTGGTCTAGGGTTTGTTGAGAAAGGCGTCCCGCCATCCAACTTCACTTTGTACAATGTAGATACTGAAGCCATATATGACCAAGCAGTAAATCAATACGCCGCCTTCCCGCATCCGGTGGTGGAGAAGGTGAATGAAATTGCTGCTGCTGATGATGGGCTACCTATCCTTAAGGCTTTCCTTGAACAGCCACGCTCTACTAACGGCGCTGGTCCAAGTGGAAGTGGCCCTGAAGCCTGATCCTGAAGATCCCTTCCCGCTGATAGGATAGATTTAGTTTGTATAGATTTACTTTCTTGTAGGCGGGTAGTTACCCGGCCATTCTTGTAACGAATATTTATGAAATGTAAATCTTTGTGCGGCTAAAACCGCTTGATTCATTGGATTCCTTGCTTTATAAACGTTATATGACACACTTTAGTTTAAATTAGCAATTTTCCAAGTGTTTAGGATAAGTTAACCTTTGAACGTGGTAGATAGGTGTGAAGTTTTGCTTCCTCTTCCGTGATTGTGCGGGTAGGACCGTCACTTGCACGTAGTAGGATGGCTAAACTTTACCATCTGACCTGCGTGTAGGTTTTCCTCATCTTTGAGGATAAGTTAACCTTTGAACGTGGTAGATAATAGGTGTAAAGTTTTGCTTCCTCTTTCGTGATTGTGCGGGTATGACCGTCAATTGCACTTAGTAGGATGGCTAAACTTTACCCATATCTGACCTGCGTGTAGGTTTTCCTCATCTTTGAGGATAAGTTAACCTTTGAACGTGGTAGATAATAGGTGTAAAGTTTTGCTTCCTCTCTCGTGATTGTGCGGGTATGACCGTCACTTGCACTTAGTAGGATGGCTAAACTTTACCCATTTCTGACCTGCGTGTAGGTTTTCCTTATCTGTTTTTTTTTTTTTTTTTTTTTTTAGGATAACCTTTGAACGTGGTAGATGATAGGTTGAAGTTTTGCTTCCTTGTTCGTGATTGTGCGGGTAAGACCGTCACTTGCACTTACAAGGATGGCTAAACTTTACTTACATCTGACCTGCGTGTAGGTTTCCCTTATTTTTAACGTTGTGTTTATGCGGGTTTTGCCGCCTTCCACACGTAACGACTTACTTCTTCCCGTTTATGTGGTGAATACCGGCACCCGTGGGAAGTTCATAAGTATAAAGGTAAACACATTATGAAAGGAGAATCATTTCCATTAGAAGTGGCTCTAGGCCTTTTCTTTACAAGTTTTGGAATTGATCTACATATAACATTTGCGTAATTGAGCTCCATTCCATGTTCTTGGGATGGGGGTGCCATCGAGCCTTTCGAGCCGGTATGCGCCCTTTCCCAGGACTTCTTTGATAATGTATGGCCCTTCCCAGACCGGGGCCAGCTTTCCCGGGCGCTCTTGGTTTGAAGCCTCGTTGTTACGCAGTATGTAGTCTTCTATATTGAAGTTGCAGAGTTTTACCCGCGTGTTGTAGTACTTTTGCATTTGTCGTTTGTAGTTCTCTTCACGCACTGCGGCTAAGTCTCTGCGTTCCTCGGTTAGCATAAGATCCAACCGTCTTTCCACATCATTGTCTTCTGGCTGAATCAAGACCCTTGGTGAGGGTAGACCAATTTCGACCGGGACCATGGCTTCAGTGCCATAAGTGAGGCTGAACGGGGTTTCTCCCGTACTGGCCTTCTTCAGCGTTCTGTTTGCCCAAAGGACGTGCGGAAGCTCGTCCACCCAGCCAGATCTGTGTTCCAATAGTCTCTTCTTGATGTCTTCGACGATGCTCTTATTTGCTCTTTCCACCTCACCATTTCCTTGCGGGTGTGCCACTGAGGTAAAGGTGTGGGTGATTTGAAGTTCTTTTAGCCACTGTTGTAGCTTCTTGTCAGCAAAGTTGGTGCCGTTATCGCTCACCAAATTCTGTGGAAGTCCAAAACGACAAATAATAAATTCCCAAATAAATTTTTTGATATGTTTCGCGGTTGTTTGGGCTAAAGGTTTTGCTTCTATCCACTTGGTGAAGTAGTCGATGGCTACCACTAGGAACTGAACATTTCCTGCTGCTGTAGGAAATGGGCCTGTCACATCGATGGCCCACTTCTGAAATGGCCATGAAGAAGTGACTGGAACAAGTTCATTCTTCGGGCGGTGCGTGTTGGGTGCGTAAAGCTGGCAAGACCTGCATTTTCTGATGTATGCCAGTGCATCCGTATGCATCCCCGGCCAAAAGTATCCCGCATTGTTTAGCTTGGCTACAACAGCGCGGGGACCTGCGTGTACTCCGCAGATGCCTTCGTGTACTTCCCTTAGGAGGTAGTCAGCATCTTGGTTGTCCACGCATCTTAAGAGTGGGCCAAGAAAGTTACGTCTGTAAAGGATGTCATTGACGAGTTGATAATTTAATGCCTTACAGCGTAGTTTTCTTGCCTGTGTTTTGGACTCCGGTAGTGTACCTGTCGCAAGGTATTTTATTATTGGTGTCATCCACGTTTCCGTGCCGGTTTGGATGACACAAATTTCCTTGTGCGGGACCGAAGGTGTCTCGAGGAGTTCAATGCGGATATCCTTTCCTAGGTGGGTAAAGGCTAATGAAGCAAGCTTGCTTAACGCATCCGCAGATTTGTTTTCACTTCGCTTGACGTGTATGACTTTGCAGTCATTGAAGTTGCGCATAAGGGATTTTGCTTGTGCGAGGTACAGGGCCATTGTGTCGTTCACAGCCGTGTACGTCCCGTTGATTTGATTGGCTACTAACATGGAATCCACGTGGGCTTCCAAGTTTTTCACTCCCATCTTACGCGCAATTCTCAGCCCAGCCAGGAATGCCTCATACTCGGCTTCGTTATTCGTACTTGGAAAATCCAATCGAATAGCGTAGGTGTATTCTTGGCCCGCTGGGTTGGTTAGCTTTAGCCCTGCGCCTGAACCCTCGTTATTGGCTGCCCCATCAGTGTAGAGTCACCAGACATCATTGATGTCTTGTGCTGGAGAGGGTTGGGCCTCTTCCTGGCACTCTTTTTCCCGCGATGCAGGCACTTCTGCAATAAAGTCGGCCAGAACCTGGCCCTTTATGGCTGGTCTTGGCTTATACTTTATCGCGTATTCTCCCAACTCAATTGCCCATTTGGCTAGGCGTCCCGATAACTCGGGTTTGCCTAGAACGTTTGCAAGTTTGAAGTTGGAGAGTATGGTGATTGGGTGACCCTGGAAATATCGTCTTAACCTGCGTGAGGCGTGTAAAAGTGCTAAGACTAATTTTTCGAGGGTAGTGTACCGGGTTTCTACGTCTGTTAAGATACGGCTGACATAATAGATTGGCATCTGGATGCCTTTTCGCTCCACTAGCAGGACTGCCCCGGTTGCTCTATCAGTTGCGGAAAGGTATAGGATTAACTCCTCTCCTGCTTCTGGTGCTGTGAGTGTTGGGAGTTCGATCAAGCGTGACCGAATCTCCTGAAAAGCTGCTTCCGCTTCTGGTGTCCAGCGGAAGTGCGTTTTTTTCAAACAGTTTCTCAACGTTGACACGAAGGGGAACGACTTATCCGCGTGGTTTGCCAAAAAGCGATTAAGTGCCACTAGTCGTCCGTTCAGTGTCTGAGCCTGTTTGATGGTAGTAGGTGATTCCATTATGATAATGGCTTCGACCTTTTCAGGGTTCGCTCTGAAGCCATCTTTAGTGACGATGACCCCCAAGAACTTCCCTTCTTCCGCTCCAAAGGCACATTTGCTCGGGTTGAGCTTCATGTTTATCTTCCTGAGCGTGTTGAAAGTTTCTTCGATGTCTTTCAACATCGCTTTTGGGTCAGGGCTTTTGATGACCAAGTCATCCATGTAGACTTCCAAGTTCCTCCCAATTTGGGAATGAAACTCTTTGTCCATCAGGCGTTGGTATGTGGACCCGGCATTCTTAAGTCCGAATGGCATCATTTGATAACAAAATGTGCCAACGGGCGTCCGAAAAGCGGTTTTGTCCTGATCATCAACGGCCATGTGGATTTGATGGTACCCTTTGTATGCGTCCAGGAAGCATTTAAGGCGGAATGGTGCCAACGAATCCACCTTAAGATCAATTTCAGGTAACGGATAACAATCTTTGGGGCATGCTTTGTTCAAATCTTTGAAATCTATGCACATGCGCCATTGTTTGTCATTCTTCGGTACCATTACGGGATTTGCAACCCAAGTTTGATATCTACTAACGCGTAAGATGCCTGCGTCAAGAAGTTCCTTGACTTGGGTTCTACACGCGTTAGTTTGTTCTGGCCCCATTACTCTACGCTTTTGTACGATCGGTGTGACAGCCAGATCGCATTTGAGCTTATGCTCTGCCTTACTCCGGGGTACACCAGTCATGTCAGCTGGTGTCCACGCGAAGATGTCGGCGTTCCTTTGTAATAAGCGCTTAAGTAAGGTGCGAGTGGGATCAACAATTGTTGGGCCAATGGTAACGGCCTGGTCAGGGTACTTGCCATTGAAGGCCCATCTTTCTGGTTCGGTGATGGTTGGTTTAGCCATCTTTGGTTTGGGTTTAGATGAGACAGATGCGATGCATACCTGGGGAATGCCGGTGATCATCGCTACACTCTCAGCTGTTGGCCATCCCATCATGCCGTGGACTGAGGATACCACGGCGTTGAATCTTGCCATCCCGTCTCTCCCGAAGAGAATGTCGTACGTGTGGTGCGGCTTCCTCATCACGACAAAGTCTACATCCTCTGTGCGGGAGTGTTTTCCATCTGTAAGAGTGACGGGGAAAGATAGGATACCCAGGGAGGTGCTTGTGCTGCCATCAAACCCTTCCATCGAGGCGCAGATCGTCTCCAGGCGCTCCTTGTCTTCGTCATCTAGCTTGTCGAAGAACTGCCTGTACATCACCGTTGACGAGGCGCCGTTGTCAGCAAGAGTGCGAGAAGTGATGTAGTGCCCCAGCTGGCTTTTTATGACGATAGGGCCTTCTTTGCTGGGTCCTCCTGGCACTCGCGGGAAGCGCACCTCAGCTTCCTTCCATGCGCATGGTTCTGGCGTTCGCCTTTTTCTTCCTCTGATGTTGCCATGAACCATGTTGATGCTGATGTCAACGGGCTTTCGTCCGTTGCCCCGGTACCGGTTGTCGTTCCGTCCTCCCTTCTTGATTGATGCCACCAGGTGTGCCAATCTTCCATCCTTGACGTAAGCTTCGACAATGTCTTTCAAGGATGTGCACTCTTCCGTACCATGACCTTTGGTCCCGTGGAAGTCACAGGATTTGCTCTGGTCCGCATTAGGTCGGTGCCGGATCGCTGGAGCTTTTGGCCACGGTAGCTTTTCAGTGGCAAATATCTCCGTGACGCTTTTGGTGAGTGGCGTCCACCGGTGCTTTTGGCTTGAAGGGTGTGTGTGACTTCTTCCGCCAACAAGAGGGCGAGAGCTGGATGAGGTGTCAAAGTTTACCCTTGACTGCCAGATACCTAGCTTCCTTTTTTTGTTCTGCCGGGCGATCCGAACATTGTTCTCTCTTGTCCTCTGCGTGTAGAGGTGTGTACTCTGGGGAAGATCCCTTCCCAGTTGCTTTTCCGTCTCGGCAAAGCGCTTTGCCGCCGTCATGATGGCATCCCATGTTGATGGCATGCCATCCTTACCCGTCAACGTGCGGATAAGTTCTGGGTATTCGGCGCCTTGGATGAAAGCGGCGCGAACCAGATCTTCACTTATGTTGCCGAGACTTAGCTTTTTGGAGTTGAAGCGGGTGATGAAGTCTAGTAAAGATTCATCCTCCTCTCTCACGCAGTTGAGGATCGTCCACTGTTCTTCAGTGTACTTCCTCTGTTGGCTGAAGTGCTGGCTGAACTTGTTCTGAAAGTCCGCCCAGTCATATATGTGGTGGATCGGTAAACGATCGAACCATGCCCTGGCCGCTCCGACCAGAGTCATCTGGAACATGTAGCACCACGTGGGTTCCGTCCAGTTGCTGACGGTAGCCCCCGCAATGAATCTGTTCAAATGGTCGTCTGGGTCGGATAGACCATCATAAGTGCCAATGTTGGACATCTGTTTGGCACTTCTCGGGGCGATTGCTTCCGCAATGTCCCTTGCGAATTTTGACTTTCCTGCATTTGTAGCAGTTGGTCTAAAGGTTTTGGAGAAGTCGCGCGGGTTTCTCTCCGCAGTTGGTTTAAAAGCTTCCCCGAAATTCCTTTTTGGTTGGACGTCCGTTTCCTTACGCTTCCCTTTCGCCTTATGGCGAGGGTTTGCGTCGGTATCGGATTCCCTCTCGTCGTCTGAGTACTCGCACTCACTGCTCATATTGAGGTGTTGGCGAGTACTGCCGAATTCGTCAGCCTGTTGAGCTGAACGCAAGCGTTCATCCAATTTGGCTTGGAATTCTTTTTGACGTGCTTCGGCCCACGCCTTCACTTGATCTAGTGTTTGGCGAGGGGCCCTTGTTCGTTTTTCCAACTGGGTGTCAGTGAACCCCAGTGGAATATTTACTGCACTTGCCCCGGCTTGGGTAGTCGGGGTAGTGTTCGTAAGATTTGTGTAACCGCCGGTGTTCCCCCCAGTTGCTGGGGTTGTGGTTACCGGGGTTTCTTGGTCGGTTACTGGCCTTTGGACCGGAGTAACGTTAACCATTTCTTCAGAAATTTTGAAACTAAAATAGTTCTAGCTTTTATGCACGGATGGCGCCAATGAAGAAACACTAAGTGAACCCTGGAAAGATTATAGGTAATCTGGGGGTTAAGTAATGTTTCCCACGGATGAGATCTAGCTGAGAAGGTTGTTCTTCTGGAGACCTGCAAAACAGACACCGTAAGCTCGTCACTGAGAAGGGGGGGGGTTCCTCCTTGTGACCACCCTCCGGCGTGAGAATCAGACTAGATTGCTCTGAATATAAGAGTATATTAAGAGATTGCTAGATAAGATTGAGATATCAGATGATGTCCTTACCATTCCAAGGTGTTGGAGTATTTATAGCCGAAGGTAGGTTTCCAAGCAGGTACAGCCGGCTGAATAGTATTCATGTTCTACCAACAGTGGACGTACGCACAGGCCATGCTGGTTGGTGGATAGGTTATGGCCAACAGTAATAAGGTCGGCTGTATACTGTTCCTTTACTGCCGGCTACGCACTGTTCCACCAACTGTAGGCTGCGCACGTCCCCTCGTAAGGGTTGGTGAGTAGGCAGCGGCTAATAGTGAAACAGTACTAGAGGATGCTCCTCCTCGTATTGTTGTCGGTGAGCTGTCACCCTGTGATTAGTTCATGGGCTGCTCTGGTCAAACTGTCTGTTCCGTCCATACCTTAGTAGGTATAGTACGGAAGACCTTCCAGAAGCATACGGACTGGCTAATTTAGGCGGGAGTGTTCCCGCCTTGCTCATTCCTTCATGTGACAACTGAAGTAACGAATGCCTTGTGCGTGTAGCCTTGCTGTTAGTGCGGGTAGCCTTCCCTGATGGCTTGTATCCGCAGCTGCGGGAACAGGCGGGGTACTTCACCATTGGGAGGCTTTCCCTGCGGGTACAGCTGGCGTACTACGCGTAAGGTTCTTTGAGCATGGTGGGTCCTGCTGGAGCAGTTGGTCATCGCGCAGACGTCCCTGTTCAAGGTGAGTCTTGCGGGTCCAACTGGGCTCTGCTGGGACCTACCTCTTCATTGATGTTCATGAGATGTCTACCATACCCCTAAATTAGCTAGATAAATATATAGCAGTAAGGGTTCTTTTAGCCTTTAACCAATATTACTCAAACTCAAAAAGTGCTAAATCAATCATTTATATATTATTTAGGTATGTTGACAACCTTATGATATATTTTAATTTAGTGAAATTATATGTGTTTGTATTATTAACGCCCTGCTTGCGGTGCGCACATATAATGTATATATGTGTGAACCCTTGGGTGGGCAAAAGTAAAATTGCACTAATTTTGACGTTATTTTACTAATCACGTGAAAATAACGTTAAAAGTGGCGGAAGGTTAATCAAGCATCATGTGGTGGCGTTGATAGCCGAAAGACAAGGGCACATGCACCAATCAGCCGGTGTCCCGATGATTGAGTGTTATGTGTCTTATATCCAAGGCTTGATTCAAAACTACTATCGAGCCGGGGGTCTCACCGGAAGCAGCCTCTCTATCCCTATGGGATAGAGGTAAGGCTGTCTACATCTTACCCTCCTCAGACCCTACCATAGCATTGCTATTGGTGGGATATACTGAGTACGATGATGATGATGATGATGATGATGATGATGATGATGATATGTGTTTGTATTAGTTATGCTTCACAGTGGTTGAAATGACCAAAAAAATGTTTGATAATGAATGTTACAACTGAGAGAATATTGTTTCTAAATTTTCAAATGTTTGAGGCACGTTTCACATAATTCGTGAGAATTTAAAGGAATTAAAATTAAAATCCCATGACATGAAGTTGTTTGTTTTGTTGAAATTGGAATCTTAATTCCATTTTAATGTGTTCGGTTGTCAAATAATTGGAATTCAATTCCTTAAAATTCCTTTAAAATAAAGAAATTTCAAATCCTTCCAAAATATTGAGGATTTCAAGTGAATTCATTGAAGTTTTCTCAAGGTTTTTTTTTTAAACGATGACAATGAATAAAACATTTTAGTTTTTTTCTTTTTACTTTTTTTTGTTTTTGATTTATATTTTGAGTTATGAAATTTTTATTATTATTTTTAAATATTTTTTAAGGTGTTTTTGATCTTAATAGAAAACTCTTAAAAAATTTCAAAAAATATAATAATAAAATCATAACACAAAATATAAATTAAAAACAAAAAATTTAAAAAAACTAAAATGTTTTCGTCGTTATCCTCGTTAAAAGAAAACGATTTCAATTCATTTGTGGTGATAAATTACAATTCATTTGTCAAACGAACACATCAAGAATGGAATTAGATTTCAATTCCATCCAATTTCAATTTAGAATGTTCAGATTCCAAATCCAATTTCTCCTATTTCTAAATCCTATGCAAATTCCAATTCCAATTCCAATTCCAATTCCAATTCCAATTCCAATTCCATTCCTTAAAACAAACGCGCCACAAGAGAATATTGTTTGACATGATCATTTGTAAGTAACATTTCCATCACATATTTATTTTATTTACTAGGTACAATGTTAAACAAACTCATAAATTACCAAACATTTATTAATAGATGTGTGTGGGATGCTTAAACCAAACCACTTGCCAAATTACCTAATTACCAAATTCCAATTCCATGATGAGGTATGTTAGACAATCTACGCAATTCCATACCAGAAATCACACCAAGAATCAAAAACAAGATGCACGTCTTCTTTGATTAAATTGATACATGAAGAACATAAACTTAATTAAACCCCTTGGAACATATTTTTACACCTAACCAAGAACACATTATTAAACACAAGAACTAATCACACATCAACAACTATGAATCCGCCATCGTTCCCGCTCTCTGCTGTTTCCTGCTCTCAACCAAACCCTTCACAAACGCGTCCACAATCTGTTTCTGCGACTCCAAGATCAACTCATTCCGCCTCATCTCCGCCTCCATCCGCATCCGCTCAATCTCCCTACACATATCTATCTTCATCTTCTCCATCTTCATAAACCCGTCGCCCAACAACTTAATCGACGCCACCACTTCACGCACCCCATCGTCCCCCTTCTTCTTCCCCTTCGCGTTCACGTTCCTCGGCACCTTAACCCACATTTCCCCCTTCTCATCCACTTGATGATCATTAACCACTTTACTAAACTTCCTCGGCGGCCTCATCCCATACGCCTTGTGACTATTGTAATTCCCCGTCGAATTTATCAAATTCGTCGAATTAATCAAATACCCATCGTCTTCGTTTTCGTCGTCGTCCTGATTCGCCCAATTGTTCGCATACGACGGATTCGAAACCCTAGGATCGAAACTAAAATTCGGGTTACTCGCGGCTAACGTCACCAGATTCTGAACCGGTGGAGCCGGTTTAAACCGGATCCCACGCCCCGGATTCAAAACCTGATGATCCGAAACCGAAACCGGGATCCCGTTACTAATTTCCAGACTATTTTGACTATTTGGAGTCACCTGATTATTATTGCTATTATTATTATTATTGTTATTATTATTATTATTCTCCATGTTTTCCATGGCTTCGAAATAAAACCAACTCGAGAAAAACGCGTCGGCGGGAAACGACGCGGCGCGAAGCTTCTCGGCGCGGTGGCGCTGGCGGAGCTTCTCCATCTTGTGGCGGCACTGCGCGGAGGTCTTCGGCGGCGTGACGTCAGGGCAGGCGGTGGTGACCTTCTCGGCGACGGCATCCCAGTCAGGGTTTTTAAGGAAGGCGCGGTGAAGCGCGTACCATCGTTCGCGGTAGGCTTCGATGAGGACCAGCGCTTCGTCGCGTGTCCAGCACGGCGGCGGGAATTTGCGGACGGGCTTGACGGCGGCGGTGGTAGTTGACATGGGTTAGGGTTTGTGTGGTGGTGGTGGTAGTAAGGGGATTGATTAATGAGAGAGAGAGAGAGAGAGTGAATAATGATGATAATATAAAAATAATAATAATAAATGGGGTGGTGGGTGGGTGGTGATAATGACGGTGGGGGAATGCATCCACCCCACTAGTAGTAGACCACCATCTGACAATATGATGATCCAATACCAATACCGAGCCCATAAGTAAAGTTACTATGACATTTCACCACAATAATAATAATAATAAAGTCACGAGGTGGAGTGGGGTGAGTGAGTGGATAAGGTTGCACCCACTGTCTGTTTGAGGTGGTAGTGGCTAGGGTCGGTAATTATTATTATTATTATGATTTTAGGTGTGTGTGTGTTTGTATATTTAGATCTTTGAGGTTTCGCAAATCTTGTCATCTTTGGTTGTTTGTCTAATTCGTTTAGCATCGTCTACTTATAACGGGGCGAATACTATTTTTTTAACTTGTTATTGGTCCCAATTTTTTGTCCAAAATGTGTTGTGGCATTATTGGCCTATTCGAGTAGAATAAAATCTTGGAAAATATAGTGCTAGAGCATTCCTAATTCATTTTTCATCTTTATCTCTAAAATTATACTAAAAATTACTATATTTTCTCTCTTTTTTCCAATTAAATAAAAGTTTTTATACATTTTTCATTATTTTTTCTTTTTTCTCCACTCACAACCACTTAAAAAAATATTAAAAAATTTTAGAGTATGAACAATGTTTCTCCAAATTTAACCGTGAATTGTAAATTTTCTCTACCATACTATAAAAAATAGAGAATACACTCACATAAATTTAGGGGGTGTTTGGGATTCCTTATTTTACCTCCTTATAACTTTCCAATAAGTTACAAAAGTATAACTTATTAACTTTTCCCTCTCTCGTCAAAAGTAATCCCAAACACCTTATTCCTTTTTAAAAAGTTAACAAGTTATAAGTTGATAAAAATAAGCAATACCAACCCCCTCCCCCCCCCCCCCCCCCCCAATTGCCAATAAAGGCCAAATAAAATATATATACAATTTTATGAGGTTTTCTATATTGATCTCTTTTTAACTTGTAAGAAGTAACCAAATGTCAAATAAATCGTTATGTGCCAATGGGTTATCAAGGATACGGTATAACTGACTTGCTTATAATGTATGTGAGTCTTATGATTTTTGAGAACGCATCATAGTGAACATATAATCCTAATGGTATTGGTTCTATGTATGTTAAAACGATTTAACATATATAAACGAGTTGTGGAAGGTAGTTTTGGGCTTGTTCTCAGGTTCTAACAAGTCCATCGTGTTTGGCAGTTTCTAAATAAGGTTTAGAACCATCTAAATGTATCTTTATATACTCCGAATCATGTATAAGAACGGGTGTGTGCATGGTGATGATATACATCATGATAACAAGTGATGATTGCAAGCCCAAGGGCGTAACTTATAAGGGGGTGGGGGTGTCCCTGGTCACCCTCGTTTTTTCGTTTCGTATGATAATTTTCACGATTTCGTCTAAAAATTTTTGTAGGCATAGGGTTCGATCACCCCTCAGTGACTTTGGTCACTCCTATGACTTAGCCCAAACTTCATCACTGGCTAGCTTTATACTTAGATCTAGTTTATAACCACACTCACGGCTTGGTACAACATTTAGACGGGTTTTATCATGGCCTAAAACATGTTAGAATCTATATAGTATTGTGCTAAGGATCTCCTAAGTCATGGGCACGAGTTTAAATCCCATTATCAATCATGAAAGCTAACAGATATGAAGAGGGTATCGGCTTATGGGGAACATACATTACAATAGCTATTGTGGCTCAAAGAATCTGAATAGCATGTTTACAAAGATCCTTTATGTGTGAGACAAGAAAGAATGGCAAGATTAAAGGTGGATAGGGTTTCTCCTTACTTTGGAGCTCTAAGGTTTGCTTTAGGTTAACTTGAATGGAAGTTGATCAAGAGAGAATATGAGAGAAAGTTCAGAGTTGGCATGAAAGCAAATGAGAGAAATAGGAGGAGAGTTCACGGTTATAGGGAGTGACGAGCGGACATAACCAAATTGCATGGCTTGCTACTTGTTGAGACATTCTATGTATTTTAGTGTCTATTATCATAGTTGTCATATCTTGGGGAGAGGGTCGCGTAATCTAATCGTGGAAGTGCGGACTCAGTTGGGATGGAGTTAATCCCCTCACTAGTTGGAAGGATAGTGGTTAAGGAAGTTGGATGAAGATTAGGAGAGAAGAGGACAAACCACTAAAAGACAACATGGAAATCAAATGGGGATTGCTTAGTTGGAAAGTGGATTGAATGTCTATTTTCGTATATAACTAGTTGTTTGAGTTTTGGTTGATTAACAAACTAATAAGGCTTCTTAAATCAACTAGCGTAATGAATTAAGAGGATACGTGTAGATGGCGATGACTGAGGTAATACATTGGGCTCAGTCAAATTAATTGGGTTTAGGTTTGGGTCGTGACCTCTGTAAGTCGACCACACACTAATAGAGGTCACCGGGCCTAGCTAATGTGGGCTTAGCATAGGCCGGTGACTAAGAAGGTTAGAGGGGAATGGGCCTAATTATTTACTTAAGCAAATTGGACGTAATTAAATTGATAACCAAATGGGCTTTGGTTAGTTATTTCTTGTTTGGGCCATGACACAAAGGGGGTGTACTTGGGCCACAGACTTAGCCCATCCCATTGGGCTTGTCAGCCTACACACATGAGTCACATGACTCATGTAGTCATGTTGGGTCGAGTCTCCCTAGGAACGAGACCTTGGACTATTGGTCTTTATTTAGTCTAGTTGGACCAAAATTTAATTAAGCTTAAACAAGTAGGCACATCTCATCATACGAGTATGCATTATTATTATTATTAGATATTTAAAACGCAAAAAAACAGCCTGTATCTTTGGGTGTTACAAAATCTTTGTAACAACACCCGCAATGGGCTTTCGTGAGGACGCATGTGGACTTTGAATGCTCGTGGCAGCTTTGTCTAGGGCCGGCGAAAGGTTTGGGGTGGCGGTTGGATCATTGCAAATGATCTAACAATGAAATTAGGAAGATACCCAATTTTGTTGTTTTGCTTTATCACTAAAACCTGAATAAATAACCAGATATATAAAATTGTGGTTGATTTCTTAAAATATCAATTAGATAAAAAAATGTTCACACAAAAAACAATTGCCTTGGCAAATGAAGTAAACTAAACGCAGCGCAACCACTTACCGGATTTATTCATGCAAAGATCATGAGTTATCTTTTAATGTTATTTTAGTTTTAAAACTGTCGAAGCATGAAATGAATCTGACCTGATCCATGACGATGTTTCCACGGATTTTCGAGATGAACGAACCACATCTTGATCTTCTTCTCCGGTTGCTTGAGACCTGCAATGGTTTTTCGGGGGTGTGGAGGTGACTGCTAAGAAATCTCAAAGATCTCTTGTTTACAGACACAAAAAAGTGGTGGTGGCTCTTATTGAGCATGACCCTTAATAAGGAGGTGGAGACCTCCTTATATAGAGAGCCTCATGACCACCATCATGATACCCTAATACCTCCACAAAACCCCCTCAGCCCAATAACATTGTATTAGTCCATATAATAAAATAAGCCAAACATAATAAATTTAGGGTCGTAAAACCGGGTTTAATACCATACCCCTACAAGCCCCCCAAGTCCAGAGTTGCTCCTGGGCGCGCAAGCGTCTAGGTGGAGCGCTGGACTTTATGAGGTGTGTTAGGCCATGAGGCGGTTTTTTCCCTTTTCTTCGGCCTTGTCTTTATTGTCTTTGAGTTTTGGGAGGTTTTCTTCATGATGGTGACATGTTGCGGTCCTTATGATAATGATGGTGCCCTGGCATAAATAAGATATAGCACGCATCATAGTGGCGCGAGGCCTGATAAAAGATGGAGCGCGCATCTTGATAATAATGTAACATAACTTGCGCGCGAGGCAGCTTACGAGTTATGAGAATAATAAAGCCTGCGCGCGAGGCGACTTACGGATCTGAGAATAATAAAGCCTGCGCGCGAGGCGACTTACGAGCTATAATAATAATGGAGCTTGCGCGAGTTGCGGCTTACGAACTATAATAATAATGAAGCTTGCGCGTGAGGCGACTTACGAGCTATAATAATAATGAAGCTCGCGCGTGAGGCGACTTACGAGCTATAAGAATAATAAAGCTTGCGCGTGAGGCGACTTACGAGCTATAATAATAATGGAGCTTGCGCGCGAGGCGACTTATGAGCTATAAGAATAATAAAGCTTGCGCGTAGGCTTTGGCTTTGTGTTATGCACCAAGCGCAGATGTTGCATGCGCGCGCGCGTAGACTTTATGTCCCGCGCCACGCGCAGATGTTGCATGCGCGTGCGCGTAGATTATGATATGTAAGAGCATGTGATGCGTAAGCATATGTAATATGCGTGAGCTTATGTGATGCGTGAGCATATGTGGTGCATGAGCATGTGATATGCGACTGCGCCCAAGCATCATGGTGGTATGCATGTTGAACGGAGCGGAGCCGCGTTCGGTCTTGTATTCGGCGCGAAGCCGTATGGGTTTATGAGGATTCCCAACCTTTAAGTTTGGCGCTTGGCCTGATGGGTTTATGAGGATTCCCAACCTTTAAGTTTGGCGCGTGGCCTGATGGGTTTATGAGGATTCCCAACCTTTAAGTATGGCGCGTAGCCATATGGGATATTATGAGGATTCCCAACCTTTAAGCATGGCGTGTAGCCATATGGGATATTATGAGGATTCCCAACCTTTAAGCATGGCGCGTAGCCATATGGGATATTATGAGGATTCCCAACCTTTAAGCATGGCGCGTAGCCATATGGGATAATATGAGGATTCCCAACCTTTAAGTTTGGCGCGTAGCCATATGGGATATTATGAAGATTCCCAACCTTTAAGTATGGCGCGTGGCCATATGGGATATTATGAGGATTCCCAACCTTTAAGTTTGGCGCGTGGCCATATGGGATATTATGAGGATTCCCAACCTTTAAGTATGGCGCGTGGCCATATGGGATATTATGAGGATTCCCAACCTTTAAGTTTGGCACGTGGCCATATGGGATATTATGAGGATTCCCAACCTTTAAGTATGGCGCGTGGCCATATGGGATATTATGAGGATTCCCAACCTTTAAGTTTGGCGCGTGGCCATATGGGATATTATGAGGATTCCCAACCTTTAAGTATGGCGCGTGGCCATATGGGATATTATGAGGATTCCCAACTTTTAAGTATCGCGCGTAGTATGGGATATTATGAGGATTCCCAATCTTTAAATTCTAGTTTTATATATTCTCTTGGTACAAACCAAAATGAAGAAGCCTTCAACGCTCACTTTGTTTCTTCTCATCACTCTAATTACTACAGGTAAATTTTCAACACTTTCGTTCATCTTGTGTAATGTGTGTAACATATTATTTTTCACATTTTTGGTAATTTTACAGGTCATGATATGGTGAGAGTAAAGGCCTATCAGTGCATAGAAGAACGCCAAGCGTTTACCTGTGAAGGCTGCAACTTGGTGTGTCAAGTGGCGCATTTTCGTACAGCCGCCACCGGTCGTTGCTATTCAGTTGAAGACGACCCCGCCACCGCTAGATGCTTTTGTTTCTATGAGTGCAATTAGGCTAGTTTTATAACATCAATAACAACAATAATAACGATAACAACACTATGTCAAGATTACTATCGGCCAACTGATATAAACATACATCAATTATTGTATTATTGCGCTATGTACAAATGCTTAACGCGTCATTAGTCATTACCACCGATCTACTAACTCTCCGATAAACCTTTAACAAAAGCTTCAACTATCCGCTTTTGCGACTCGAGCATCATCTCTTCGCGCTTCATCTCCGCCTTCATTCTCGTCATCTCAATCTCATGAACCACATCCATCTTCATCTTCTCCATCTTCACAAACCCATCCGCCAACGCTTTAACCGACAACACAATATTGCCTATCGAATCATTCTCTCCCTTAACCTTCTCCTTCTTCCTGCATTTCGACATCTTCACCCAAACATCATCCTCACGGTTTTCGTTCCGGTAACTACACGAATTCGAACCGGTCTTACTAAACTTTCTAACTCGAGCACCTGAATTGTGTGTTTGCCTTAAATTGTTATCAATTAGGGTTTCAACATAACATGAATTATCAAACTCAATATTACCCTCTTCGTGTGCAGCCGAAACCGGTTCGAATCGATTCGTACGCTTACGCACGTAATCGGATTGACGCTTAATTCTCGAATTGACAATTAGATCGGTACCGTTATTCTCCATGGAATCCATAGCATCAAAGTAGAGCCACGTGGACAAAAACCGGCCGCCATCTTGTGGCGGCCACGTAATCGGATTGACGCTTAACGCGGTAACGCTGCCGGAGCTTCTCCATCTTGTGGCGGCACTGAGCGGAGGTTTTCGGCGGAACGGCGCCGGGATACAGGCGGCCGACGTGTTCGGCCACCGCGTCCCAGTCGGCGGAGCGGAGGCAGCCGCGGCGGAGAGCGTACCATCGCTCTCGGTAGGCTTGGATTAAAGCTAGGGTTTCGTTTTGTGTCCAGTACGGTGGCGGGAATCTCCGGGGAGGCTTATCGGCGGCGGTGGACATGGAGATGACGGTGGTTGAAAACTAGGTAGATGGATGGAATGGGAGGGGGGTGTGCTAAAATGCGCGTTGGGTGGCGGGTGCGCACGCCACTAGTACCACATTACAACCTGTTACTCGTCCACCAGTAATCCACCAGCACACGGTTCCCACCACCAGCTCATTGCACCCACTCTCTAAATTTATTTTTTTTTTTTATGTTTCAACGGTAAAAATAATTATAATCAGTCAAGTAAATAAATAAATTTTAATAATTAACGCTACATTCTTGAGTTTAAAACATGGAGCATTTATATATATCCTCACCCTAACTTTCTTTATTACATCCTAATTTTAGAACCCATGTCACACATGGGATAATTCAAATTATAAAATTAAAAGTAAAACAAATAATTACATAGCGTATATGAAAAAAAATGTATTATATCTATGCTTGTATCTATATAATGTGTACATAATTTGACATTATTTATATCACAAAATGATTTTTTTAAATGAACTTAATAAAACAATGCTCGTGCGAAATCGTACCTGAGAATGTTTTTTCCTATTGAAAAATTCATTCTCGGTGTCATATATGTATAATTGAAATAATTTTGGTTATGAACCAATTTCAAAAATAAGACTTCTCATACGATAGTAGTTCTAACCACTCAGCCTAAATACAAAAAAGGCGTTACCTTTATTGATATATTTATCAATTTACCACCCATCAAAGGAAAGTAGGATATTAAATTGTAGCAATGGATTTTCTTCAAAAACTATGTATTTCTGAGCTACGCCATAAAAATGATTTTGATAAGTTTTAGGGGGCTTCTCGACTTTGTAATAATGACAACATAAAAATAACATGTTAACCCATTCAATTTTGTGAATATTTTGTTTCATTTGAGCATAGTTTTACATGACATACTTTTCATACAACGTTCTGATCATCATTGAAGGAAAAATTAATATTGACATATATATTTCAAATTTGATAAAAGTTAAAAGAATTTATAGGCATGGGGGCGGCATGTCGAAAGTGTTCGCAATCTTTTCTTAAATTTAAACGGTTGAGGAAAAAATAGTCAATTTGCCAAATCCCGAACCTTTTGATTATTTCAAAAAATGCCCTTAAAAATAAACTTGAAACCCGAATCATGTTTAAAATTATAACTTTCATACTTTTGACATTTTAAACTTAACACTTTGAACCCATAACAAATTTGACGATAAATCTATTTTGCATTCTCAAACTTTTAAAAATACTCAAAATTTTCATTTTTGACCCGTAACAAATTTTAACCTAAATGTAGTTGACTTGTACCAAACAATTTATTTACCAACTTTTGACCCATAAAGTCAAATATAACTTCCACAAAAAACCCGAAACAATTTTCATTTGAGAAACATGATTGGTTGTTGATTTTTGGAATTCACCGAGTATTTTGAAATGTATAGTAAAATAATATGTTAATATTTATATTTATAAAAATATATAAATATTATATAAATATAGTGTAAAAGGAAAGTGAATAATTAGTGATTTATTACATATATTAGGGTATATTAGTTTTGGAGGGAAAAAATTGTGAGAATTAACCAAAACATGACAAGTGTTCACATTTATTTTACTTTATTATAATAGGTAAATTTCCTCAATGCTAAACCTTTAATTACGTATTTCCCCTCCCTAAACCATATATATCACATATCTTCCCATTTCATTAAAATTAGATTACTAAATGATCATTTTACCCTTAATGAACTAATTTACATATATCCCATTTTTAATAGTAAAAATTACATATATCCCAATTTTAAACCCAAACCGAGTCGGTTTTAAGATGAACATATGCATATTATGACAAGATCAATTAGGGTTTGCAGTCTCCATAAAGAATCGCCAGGAAAAGTAGACATACTAAACAAAAAATCAACAGAAAAAGAAACCCGACGTTTGGACGTTTCTGCGATCCAACGCCGGAAGAATGGAAGTCGTTGATGTTTGTAAGTTATTGAGTGATGGAACGCCGGATGAATGGAAGCCGATGCTGTTGTTTCTGTCAGATGTTTGGTTTTTTCATTAGGGTATTGTGAATTGAAAAGGGTAAAAGGGTAATTACATATAAGAAAGGGAAATATGTAAATATTGTTTAGCTTTGGAGATATATGTAATAATGGAAGTTAGAAAGGGGATATATGTAAAAATCCCTTAAAATATAATAAAATATATTTTATTATATACTTGATCTCATAACAAAGTTTGGACCGACAAAACCGAACACTCGCTTAACGTGCGTTGTTAGTTCTAAAACAATGGAACTACATACTTGGTTAAGTCTTATTAAATTTTATTGAGTTATCTCATAACATTCAATATTTTGGAAAGTTGACTTTGGGTTTGACCAATTATCAAGACCCGAACCGACAACCCGAACACTCGATTAAAAAAAACCGTTTTAGTATCTTTATTCCAAAGGGATTTGCATTCTTGCATTTTACCCACCTTATTACTTAACATAGGTTGAGTAAATATTAAGGTTAGATACTTTAACCCGGTTTCGAGCAAACTTACATTTTTAAAGGGTTATTATTATAAATTCTTAAATAGTTACATATTAAAACCTTGAACTTTAATTATTTACATTTCTCAACATTTATTTTGTTTAAAGACCTTCAAGACAACCTTTCTAAATTCAAGACTTCTTTTCTTTTTAGGCATTGTGCGTTAAACTCGTCGTTCCGACAAATCTCCAAATTATCATCTTTCAAGTTTACTACTTGAAGGTGAGTACTTCATACCCCATTTTCCATCTTTTATTTTGGGGGTGACATTTCATACTTATTCAACAAAATGCTTTATATTTGAATCTTAAACCACAAACGTAGTTGTATACTTTACCTAAATAATTGCTCGATTTGGTGTTCTATGCTTATATGCCTATGTGTTTATCGCTTTTGGTTGGTGGAACTATAAAATCCTAGACTATTTGGCATCCCCTTATAGCAAGGTGTCGTTAACGTAATGCAATTAACGATAACTATAAAATCCTAGACTATTTGGCATCCCCTTATAGCTAGGTTTCGCTAATGTGTTTAGCGATATCTATTTATCCAAATTACCGCTTTTATTTATCGTTTCGTATGCAAGTTTTGTGGCTATCTTTATTATATACTAATATGATTAAACTTATGAATTGCTCACCAACCTTTGTGTTGACAAACTTTATTTTATGAAATGTTGCAGGTTTGCATCTTGGTTGATTTTATGATTGTGAAGAAAACGACATCAAAGACATTAGGATATTAGTAAAAATGAACAATATCAAATTTGCCATATTTTGTGATATCTTGTTTATGGTTATTTTATGGATAATTGTTATGTGACATTTTCGATGTTGTGAAATGAAATGAGTTTATTAAATACTGTCACTTTAATTAGTGTAATGTGCTTATGGACAATCGTTACACCTCGGTATATTCCGCCGCCTTTGGTCGGGGTGTGACAGGTTGCAATCACTGGTAACACGTTAAAACAGTATGAAACTTTGTATTAAACTGGTTCAAGCAATTCTATAAAGAAATAAATTAAATAAAAAAGAAGCTCAGTCAAGTTAAATTTCTTGGAAGGTTAAATTTGAAAGATATCAGGGTGTTGGTGTTCAATCGTTTGGCCCAACTGCCCAAGTTAGAATTGGAAAGGTATCTCATGGATGGCATTGAAGAAATGAGAGAGAATTTTAATATTTTGCATGGTGTGGAAAATCCGGATAGATATTCAACTCTCTCAAAGATGACGAAAGGTAACAATCGTTCATTCCATATCCTTAATTAATTATTCGGTATACGCTAATTGTTTTATTTTTAAGATATATTTGTTATTTTGGTTTAAGTTGTAGTTTTGGAGTCGGCTTTCAGCATAGATGGGCAGGTAGTCTACTCTATAGAACTTCACCATCGCCCATATTGTTGAGCAGTTAATCTACACATAGCGCTTGATTCGAAATGGACTAAAAGAAATTAATAAAATTGAGGATTTTAAAGAAAGTCGATGAGTTTTCATGGGGTAGTTATTCATAATTTGTTAATTACAATCGGTCTATATTTAATTCTTTTTAGATATTTTTAAGAAAATACGTGTAATGACGATCAAATGAGGATTAAGGGACACATCGTTTGATTATTTAAGTTTTGTTTGGAAAAATTAATTTGTTTACTTTTTTTCAAGTTTGGATTGTTTTATGTTTTATTTGGATTAAGTTGGTTGGGTTAACGTTGGATTTCTCAATTTTTAATTGGATTAATTTGCATCAATGTGCAGCACAATAATATTTAACTTTTTACTTGGAATTAAGTTCGCATACAAGCATATTTGATATTTTTTAAAGTCCAATAAACAGAGAATTTTTTATGTATTTCTACGAGATGACTTAATCGCAAAAGGGCTCACTACGGCCAGGTTGCCAACGCCAGCTGATCCAATCCAATCATAAGGAGCCTTAAGTGCCTCCAAGTTATCTCCAGTTTTGGAAAAACCTCACCTGTCCGAATGCCCACTTGTGACAAAACCCGAACATCATCAGGATCGAACTAAAGATCATAAAGATCCCAGTCTACTTAATTGAGCCACCCATATCCCAAAAAAATTTGTCTTGAAGATATCATTCTGATATTACTTCAATAATCAATAATTTTTATTTCAAATATGCAAAATGATTAAATTGATAGAGCTAAATAGGGGTGAGTAAGATAAGGGTCATAACCTTGAAACCCTTCTACCCGACTCGTAAAACCCTTAATTAGACCCGAATATAAAATATGGGTCAAGTAAAGAGTATTTAAATTTCACCTTAAATGGTAAAAGGGTTTTAAGGGTCCGACCCTTTTTCAAACCCTTGACCCGTTTACTAGTTTCTAGATAGATATACATCAAATTCGCGAGTAATTTGAAATGTATGAGATGTTTGTATTTTATATATGATTCATCATAAATTTCCTAACTACTAAGAAAAATAAAAACAAAAAGCCATACTACTAATTGGAAACATATATATATATATATATGAAAAACACTGAATTTTTCTCTACATGTAATTTGTGAATGTTGATAAACCTACGAAGTTAGAGTTTATAGTGTTATTAAATGTATGTATAATTGTTCTAAGATTCACATATTAAAGTTATATATGAGATATGCAACTAGTAAATGCAGAAAAGGAGCTGCGATTACTGCCTTAAAGGGTAAAGGGTTGGACCCTTGAAACCCTTATTTATACCCGACCCTTTTATTGTTTAGAAGGTAGGGTCTCGGGTCCACATTTCTTCCTAAAAGGTAAAGAGTCCGGATAAAGTATTAGATAAAAGGGTAAGGTTTTACCTTTTGAACAGTCCTAGAGCTAAACCCTAAAGATATATGCCAATCTATATAAAGGGGTATGTCTTGAAGATTAACATGGTTAAGACTTGAACGGCCTGACAGGTATTGGACTCAATGTGCAGCCCATTAGTTAAATCTTACTTCACGCATACACTATTTAGTTATTTTTATTGGTAAAGGATTGCAATGTGAATTTAAAAGAAATATAATTATGTTATGTTTTGTTTTATTGGGTATATGGCATTCACTCATTGGTTGTTTATTTGTTTTAAATTTTCTCTTTTCTTTTCTAACAATTTATGGAACATATAATTTGATTTTTGTTTAATAATTTATAATATTTAAACATTTTAAAAAATATAAGACATAATATTGTTTAGTTCTGTTTCTTAGAACATCTTTATAAAAATATTTATTAGAAACAGTGTTAAAAAACGTATTTTTAATATGGTTTTGATATAACATTATCAATAAACTTATTATTTAAAAAATTATGTATTGGTCAATAACCATATTTTTTTCACTAAAAGCTGGTTTGGATTGAGTTATGAATAAGAGTAAAAATGCGTATTGGGTTGAGTTGTGTAGATGAAAGAGAAAGAAAATAATTTTTTAGAGTATACCATAACCATCTTATTCTTACCGCCCATTAAAGCAGGAATGGCTTTGACGATTATTTAAAATCGATAAGAACACAAGAAAATATTTGGAAGAATAACTTCATTAACAAAAATAAATAAATTTTTTTTGGACGACGAACAAAAATGAATGATTGCGGTATTAATAACTTCCAAAAAAAACTATATTTACAATTTAAATATTAAGAAATTTAATGCTAGTATTTTGTATTGTAATTTATTTACATGTAAGTGAATAGGCAAATGTATATATTAGTGTTTTTTTAACTTATTTTCCGTGAATAACAATCCTCTATAGCATGCAATTTGAAATAACCAATGGCTATAGGAATTGAATGAGTTTGAAACTATTGGTAATTGTAGTTTCATACATGATTGTATAACCCTTATACCTAGTCTCAACTCTATTTGTTAGATATTTACGTATCTGATATACCAACCGGTATTTGATGATACTGGGCTTGTTTTACATGCCTTTTAAGACACTTTTTAATAAGTTTCGAGCTACAGGCCATTAAGCAACACTAGTTGCGACTCTTTCTAAAAAAGAGTAATTTTTCCAGTTTCAAAGGATGACGGTTTTTATTATTTAGAGTTTAAAGTTTCTAAAAATTGCAGGAACGTCCTTAGGGTTTAAACTCTTTATTATTTAGACCCTTATTATGAAGTTTTTGTGTGCACGTTTTTTTGTTATACAAACACTTATGTAAATTTGAGAACATGAAACAATCACAAGAGAATTAATGCTTTTGAGAGTGTAGAAAAAGAAGCCTATATGTTTAATCTAGAACATATTGATAGAAGAACGAGTCGATTCTTCATGACCGCATGGTAGAGACTTAGTAATATTCGTTGTCTTCAAATCATACGTATTAAAGTTTATACAACTATTAGTCATGTGGTGAGGTTTTTGAACACGGCCTCTTGAAAGAATATAACGCTTAACACTATTTTGAGGAATTAAAGTTCGTAAATTTTGAAAAATAACATATTAAAATCGGTGTTAAATGATGAAACTTTAGTTTGGTCAAGCGCTTTCGACCGATGAACCTATAAAACCGATGTGGAAACTTACTCTACTATATTGAGAAAACTCAAAGAAGATGAGTAATTTGCAAATTTAGGTAACTTTAAATAATACAAGTTTTTGAATAATAATTCACGTAACCAAAGAACAAAGGATCGTCTACTTCAATATAAGTATATGCATGCTTGTTATTTGGATTTTGTCTATGTGATATCTTTTAAGTTTTTTGTTTTTTTTTTGTTTTGATTTCACCCTTAAATTATAAATAATAAATGAATTTAATTCATATACATTTATTACTTTTTCTTTAATAACTTGTGTTTATTATTAGTATTCAATTCAATGGTTTTGGTTTTGATACGAGTTGGTTTTGATATTTTTCATTAATGTTACCGAAACAATATCGTATCATAACTTGTAATTTGATGATTTGTATTTGTAACTTTTATTTTGATTAGGTTGGATACTATTGTAAACATTATTATATCATTTAACGTTCTATGCAAATACCGAATTATCGTTTGTAATGAGCAGGGGAATTTCACTCGTTAAGAAGAGTCCTAATACTTTAATTGGTATTCTTCTTTTTTTCTTTCATGAGAGGTAGTACGGGTTAAAAAAAAATTACTCAAGATTAGTCTATACATAAAACGAAGAAGAAGATAATTGTATTAAAAATGTATTTCGCTAAGAAAGTTGAGCTCAACCTATAGTAGATCACCATAGATACGCATATGGAACTTCGCATACACCTGTCCAATTATCATGATTTATTTGGTTCACACCGCAGACGTAAATTAATACTCTAGTGTTAGTATATATGTCGTTTTAAATATTTATTGATATAGAAAGTAAAATTATGTGATAAAAAAACAATTTAGTCAAGATTTTATTTTAATAACTTAGCCATTAACATTTTAAACATGTGTATTTTAATAATTTTAAGTTTTATTATTTCCTCACCCACCAGCCATCAAGACTTATGAGTTCAACAAATTGACTAATAAATATATTGAAAAAGAAAAGAGTGCAGAAGTGGGTAACCAACCCAACCATTTGAAATGTGTCTCTGGTTATTGTAACGTGTCCCTTTATACGCACGCAAGTGTGCCACAAATTAATATTATACACATAAATCTTCATTTGAATTTTGAAATAACTTCTTTTTGTAAAAGCTGATATTGGTTTATTAATTTAAACTTAAATAACTCAAAACATATTTATCTAATATATTGAGTTATTGACTCTTGAATATGCTATGGTAACCGAAGATAATTGACCGGGATTATCCATGTAGCTAGCCCGACCCGTTAGAAAGAAAAGAAAGACCCGGATAGTATTTAATGATACAATCTATTGTGGATCCTCAAGAAGACAAAAAGAATATTTACGTTCAACCAATAACATTCCAGATGCCATTTATCACAGTTCATTGGGTCGTTGCCATCAAGTGGGGACCAATAGACGTGATCAATGATATCAGCCATATTATTATCGTACTCATACTTATTCCTAACCAAAAACAAAAAAAAAGTACTTACTCCCACGCCTATTGGTGGTCACAGAAAGAACCCTCATCCTATAGCGAGGTTGATGTTGGTTTGTTTTGCAGGTATATCCGTTGGAGCTTGTTAGGGCTTTTCATCATAAAGGTGATCTTAGAGGAAAGGACTTGGATATTGTATTATCTGTAACCAAATTCCCTTCTTCAGTCGCCGGGAACATCCAAATAGGGGGTGTTTGGCCTAGCTTTTTTTTTTTACAAAATAAGCATAACTTAGTGTTTGGTTTGGCTTTTTAAACTTATGCTTATTAGCTTATATAAGCTCTTTTGAAAAGCTTATTTGAAGATGGTTTTTTAGCTTATTTGAAGAAACTTATTTGTATAGGGTGTAAGTTACTCATTTGCTCTCAAATGATGGTGGATTAATAATTATTGAAGCAGCTTATTATTGTAACAAATTAAAGAAAATGGTGGATTTAAAAGCTTATTAAGACACTAAATTCGGTAAAGCTATAAGCTAATCTAAACACTTAAAAAAAGTTTATAAAATAATAGAAAATAAGCTATAAGCTACTTTAAAATATAAGCATAAGCTTAAAAAATAAAAGCTAGGCCAAGCACCCCCATAGTATAAAACAATCCAATCGATTTCTAATTTGATTGATTCAGTTTAGGTTATAAGATAATTTGGATGGTTCATATCTTTATTTTAGAAATTGTAACAGTGTAATGCAAACACATGTAACTATAACAGATTAACCAATCCATCCAAATCCAGACTTCTTCATCATGCTTTTCTTTACTTTTGACGCGATTATAGCTCAACTCATTTGTTAATTAGTCGATTACTTTTTCGATTAACAATCTAAGAGTACAAATCTCAACAAATATTATAACAAATCCAAATAAAACCCAAGTAACAACAAAATTGAAAGGGAAGAAAAGTAGTTAAAGATTAAGTAGGCTGACCTAATGCACAACCATACGAGTTGTTATTTACAGACAAAACATAGTTGGCATCACACTTTATTCCATTTAAATATAAAATAAGTAATGAAAGATGATAAATTATTTGTGAAACTATCACAAAATTAGTAAGCGATTACTGATGTTTTACGAAATGTTTTATATCGCTTATGTTTACATAATGACGCATTATATTTGAATTATTGCTATCATAACTAAAGCTTCGCGCCCATGCACTAGGGTGAATGTTTATAGTTTAGGATTTTCTAACATTATACTGAAAAAATGTGTCGTAAAAGTCATATCTATTTGAATACTCGTCATATATGTGGGCGGTCCAATCTTCTTGACATGATTCTAAAACAAGAACTCTTTTCGTTAAAAAAATGTTTAAGATCCTAACTAGCGGGAATATAATTTAAGCGTTGTTATTTAATTTATTCTCTTTAGCGTCACTTTTTACTATGTATCATATTCTTTATAGTGTATTAGTGTTTATACATCAGTATTAACACCAAATGATACAACAATAAACAAAGTGAAAGTGTTATATGTTGAGTGATGTAAAAATCACTTCCTACGTCATTTTAACATATATTAGAGTTATTTATTTGCCTTCACGTTGTTTATAATAGGTTAAGTCTTTCTACTCTTAATTTATTTAGGTATGATACACTGTATTTTATAACTATATATGCAAGTTTGTATAGTTTAATTTATTTACATGAGAAGTCTCTAATAGCCTTCAATCCTATACAATATATGCGTAAAAATACAAATTTTGAGAACTTATTTATAAAAATGAAAAACACAACCGTTTATATACAGACGGCTTGACTGTAATAAAAAAAAGAAGAATGAAGTTTGTTGCCTTATCTTTAAAGGACACTCAAATTCTAGTGTTTAACTTCGTTTAATTCTTCAAGAAGAAGAAAGAATTCATATACATAAAAAAATATATATTCATTAAAACTCCCTCATCTCTGATATCATATGTGAGATTGTATAATTTTATAAACTTAAATCAAAAATTTATGTGTCCTATATATATTTTCACATGTTAGGACTTAAGATCATGGGCATATATTTTTTCAACGTAAATGACTCCAATTTTAAAATTTTCTTTAGGTCTAAAAAGATCGAGCTAACGCTTACAGCATAAAAGTACGTATCTTTTTCATAATCAACCCTTTTTAGTCTGATTCTTTTTCATAAGCACCTATTACGTTTTGTTTGACTATAAGTTATTTCTAATTATGAATAAACATGTCAACAAAAATAATAAATTCTTAGTATAAGGATAAAAGCAATTAATAGTCAAAGCTCACATGATTGAGAAATAGTTAGGAGAATTTGGTAAGCATAATTATAATAATAAAGTACTACTACATATCTTTCTTGATCACCTAATTCATTGGATAAAACTTGGACGTGAAATTATTAATTATGGGCAAATCAATAACAGTATTATAGGTAGCATATCTTTTCATATTTGTTTTTACTACATAAAATGATTACGAGTTTGATAAGAAATTTATTTCTCTCACTATAAGAGACGGAGAAGTATCATTTGTATATTATTGTATATACTAGATTTTATCCCCCGTATTACAGGGGTTGTTTTACATTATTCGTTATATATATACTAGATTTTATCCCCCGTATTATAGGGGTTGTTTTACATTATTCGTTATATATATATATATATATGGATTTTAATTTTATTTATTATAAGAAAGTTAATAATTAATATACTTGAGGTTTGATGATAAAATTGTTTCACAAATAAATGATATGTTATAATCCGGTTTAAAAGCTACCTGGGTTTGGTGATACCCATTACCCGTTTATTTTCTTTATTATAAAATTGTTTCTTAATTATAAATAATATCTTTTTTTAAATAAAATAGGATATTAATTTTAGTATATCTCTATTTTATAGGATTTTCATATCAAATATTTGATTAGATTAATCTATAATATATATAAACGAAACCCCTAAAATCCTACGTGTCGCGATGTGGTCGCTCATCACTTTTATGGAAGCCACCAGATTGCTTGATTTTTAAATAGAGGTCTCTCACTGATTTAACCCAAATTCATGGATATGGGTCTTACAAAAACCAGATAGCTCTTAAACGAGTTATAACATTTTATTAAATTAAAAATTAGTCTTACCAATTATTTGATATGAAAATCCTATAAAATATGGATATACTAAAATTTAATATCCAATTTAAAAAGAAAAAGATATTATTTATAATTAATAAACAATTTTATAATAAAAAACATAAGCGGGTCATGGGTCACCAAATCCAGATAGCTTTTTAACGGGTTATAACATATCATTTATTTATGAAACCCTCTCATCATCAAACCCTAAGTATATTATTAACTTTCTTATAATAAAGAAAAACTAAAATCCAAAAAATAAATATTAAAAAAAATGTAAAACAACCATTTTCTCAAGCTATCAGATTGTTTTATTTGTAAATGAAGGTTTCTCACGTATTTGACCCGAATTCACGGGTAATGGTCTCACCAAACCCAGATAGCTCTTAAATGGGTTATAACAACCATTTTCTCAAGCTATCAGATTGTTTTATTTGTAAATGAAGGTTTCTCACGTATTTGACCCGAATTCACGGGTAATGATCTCACCAAACCCAGATAGCTCTTAAATGGGTTATAACATCTCATTATATTAAAAATTAATCTCATAAAATATTTGATATGAAAATCCTAAAAAATAGGGATATAATAAAAATTAATATCCTATTTTATTTAAAAAAAGATATTATTTATAATTAAGAAACAATTTTATAATAAAGAAAATAAACAGGTAATGGGTATCACCAAACCCAGATAGCTTTTAAACCGGATTATAACATATCATTTATTTGTGAAATCATTTTATCATCAAACCTCAAGTATATTAATTATTAACTTTCTTACAATAAATAAAATAAAAATCCAAATATACATATATAAATATTAAAAAAAATAATGTAAAACAACCCCCATAATACGGGGGATAAAATCTAGTTTTTAATATAATGAGATGTTATAACTCGTTTAAAAGCTATCTGAGTTTGGTGAGACCTTTACTCGTGAATTCGGGTTAAATGCGTGAGAAACCTTCATTTACAAATAAAGGAATCTGATGGCTTAAGAGAATGCTTGCTTTACATTTTTCATATTTTAATATTTATTTTTTGGATTTTAATTTTCCTTATTGTAAGAAAGTTAATAATATACTTAGGGTTTGATGATGAAAGGGTTTCATAAATAAATGATATGTTATAACCCGTTTAAAAGCTATCTGGATTTGGTGACCCATGACCCGCTTATGTTTTTTATTGTAAAATTGTTTATTAATTATAAATAATATCTTTTTCTTTTTAAATTGGATATTAAATTTTAGTATATCCCTATTTTATAGGATCTTCATATCAAATAATTGGAAAGATTAATTTTTAATTTAATGAGATGTTATAACCCATTTAAGAGCTATCTGATTTTGGTAAGACCCATACCCATGAATTTGAGTTAAATCAATAAGAGGCCTCCATTTAAAAATTTAAGCAATCTGGTGGTTTCCATAAAAAAGGGGAGTGACTACATCGCGACACGTAGGGTTTTAGAGGTTTCTTTTATATATATTATAGCTTATTGTTGTAAATTGTTTCCTTTTTGGGAAATGCGGCATTTTATTAAAAAAAAGGGTTGTTTTAAGTTGTAAAACTTATATATTGGAAAAGTGGACCCGTTGTTTAGTGCAACGAATCATGATACATAATCTTAGACTCAAAGTCATAAAATATAGAAGCCTAAAGAGATTCCATCCTTCGATTAAAAAATTGATTAAAAACCTTATATAAGGAAATCTAAACAACACTTATCTTCACAAGTTTAATCAAACCATTCTTTCTCTCTTTTAATTTTGTTTTACAAAATGAGATCTAAGCATCAAACTTCAACTCTTTTCCTAACAATCTTCTTGTTGCTCACGTTAGGATGCTTTGCTTCACCAAGAAAAAGCATTCGCTCTCGTATTCCTTGTAAGGAAATGGTGTTCTACTTTCACGACATTATATACAATGGCAAAAACTTCAAGAACGCAACTTCTGCCATTGTTGGTTCGCCAGCTTGGGGCAATCATACGATCTTAGCAAATAACAACCATTTTGGGGATGTGGTTGTGTTTGACGATCCCATAACGTTAGACAACAACTTGCACTCACCCCCTGTTGGGCGAGCACAAGGGCTCTATATCTATGACAAAAAAGAAATCTTTACATCATGGCTTGCCTTCTCGTTTGTCTTCAATTCGACTGCCCATAAGGGTAGCATTAACTTTGCAGGGGCTGATCCTTTGATGAACAAGACAAGAGACATTTCTGTGATTGGTGGAACGGGCGATTTCTTCATGGCTAGAGGTGTGGCTACCCTTATGACAGACTCGTTTGAAGGGGAGGTTTACTTTCGACTTCGTGTTGACATTAAACTCTATGAATGTTGGTAGTCAAGAGCCTAACATTCTTATAGAGTTCATCAATGTTGCTTGTTGTTTCTTTTTCGATTTCGTTTTAAAAAAGATAGAAGTTTTATCCATCTTTTCTAAGAAGAGATAAAATGTCATCAATTGTTGTTACATCTATATCAAGAAATGTTTGTTACCATTTGCTTTATGTATAACCGAACTTTTGTTGCTTACTTATCCAGTCTATTTCTTAACTTATAATTTGTCTCACCGTTGAACCTTTTCCTTTTATGAACTTGCATATGAGTGACGTTGTTTGGTTATAAGAAACTTAATTCTTTTTAAAGTTATCATTGCTTTGGACTCAAAAGGCTATCTTACTTCCTACAATATCATTGTATATTAAATTAATAAGATAAATAATGGTTATTTAATAAAAAATTTATTTGGACATTATTAAAATTATATGATATTATTTGATATTGATGGTGTTGCATGATCTCACAATTATATGGTAATATTATGCTTGCATATTTACAATGCGTTTTACTCAATGGATTTTTAATAAAACAACTTCAGTGCTTCACTAATATAAAACCTCTTAAGACTGTTTACTACTGAGGACGCTTTAAAGCCCTCCACATCATTGTCACGTAAAAAACCGGGTTTTGAAGATCCTCTCCAGAACACCTCGCTGTGGTGTGTTGCCCATTTGTTGCCCCCATTATATATATATATGTGTGTGTGTGTGTGTGTGTGTGTGAGAGAGAGAGAGAGAGAGAAAAGTTGGATGACCCCACAACCCCTCAAAGTCTTCCAGTCTACACAACCCCCCCCCCCCCTCTCTACCGCCTACCCTTTACCGCCCCTCGGCGGTGTTCCCCTCTAAGCTGTGATTTTCGGGTATTTTGTATATATATTAGTGTGTTAATTATGTAGTTTTGTTTAGTATATTGTTAGAACTTTGGTACTTCATACGTGCTTTTGTATTTCAGGTCATTGATCGTTAAAGATGCTAAATTGGAGACTTGTACGAGCATGGAATGATATCTCGGGACGACCGGAGCATAACTTGAAGTCTTAGGAAGTGTTAGAAGGATTCGGGAAGAGTTTGGATGAGGAACCTAAAGCCAATGCTAAAACTGAACAAGATGGGTTCACAAAAAGCGACCAGGAAGCAAAACGATCATATCCTGGTCTAGAAAATGAGTTATGGGACCCATAATATATGAATTTCGGGTTTCTCGACGAGAGGAATCCAAATATGAGGTTATCTTCCATCGCGTGGCGCGATGAAATGGTCATATGGCCATCGCGCTACGCGATGGTCCTCATAGTCGGGAAAGTTAGGGTTTGATGTTTTATTTCGTTTTGACGACCCTAGACGCCAAAATTCACTATCCAGGCGATTTTCAGAGCAGAAGAGAGGAGAACCATCACTTCCAATCATCTCAAGGTCCCGTGCATGATCCTATCCATCATAACCGAAGCCCGAGAGATGCCGAGACGCAGCTAGATCCTTCAAGTAATTCCCGGGATGTATAGTTTGTAATCTTTCAGTTATTTTCTCATGTACTAGAACGATTGATTGTAATTATTTTGATGTTAATCTATGAGTATTGATGTATAGTATTATTGTGCACAATGTCAGTTTAGGTTTATTTTGATCAGAACGATTCGTGTGCCAGTTGCTATGATAATTGCTTATAGGATTGTTTTGACCTGTTAATTGTGAGAAAGCATACGTTCATACGATTGCCCTTAGTTTAGTCACACTGGTAGGGACCGTTTGATAACCAGTTCCGTGTGTTAGCGAGCGTGGATGCCTAAGGTTTAACCGGTTAGTCAGTCTATAGTTGACACATGATAGTTTATCTGTTAAGTTGCATGAGATTGATGTTTGATTGCTTACTTGGATTCCCGGGTGTGATTTGTCCTTGTTACTTGATTAAATCTTTGATTACTTGTTCAGTTATTATAAAACCAAACTGTTTGCTAGTGTGATCAGCACTTTAATTGAATTACTTCATAATGTTAGGAATCGTTTACACTTTACACTGACCACGTACTCCTCGTGGTTCGACACCCTACTTATCCTGACTAGTTTAAGGTGATTAGGACACTGATTTATATTAGTTTTTACTAGATAGCGACAGTCTAGCATCAAGCTGCACCCACACCGCCCATATCAAGAAGCTAAGAGGGGACAACCATCAAAATTATAACATCGGAGTTTTTAACCAATCAACCAAACTAATTCTAACCTTAAAACACCTACTAGAAAACCAAAGAAAAGAGTAATTAAAAAAAAACCCAAATCATCAAAAATCAAATCCTGCTTCTTCAAACTAGAGCCAAAAGTGTTTCCGTTCCTGTATCTTCAAAGGACCACGAAGCGTTTTGCCACCTCTAATAATGAAGTGTGCAAATATTTAGCACTCCAAATAATCTACCATTGACCACAATGATGAAAAAGAGGTTTGATTTTGTAAATTTAGTGACGATCATTTACAATTTAGATCCTTTTACCTCTCGATATATCTAGAACTATTAGGCCGTGTTGTGGAATAACTAGCAAGAGCTAGTTATCGCGTCACGTCACTAACACGCAGACACCACAAAATAACTTGCCACCCGTTAATTTAAGCGTTGTGGGTTAACTTGGTTAACTAATATTTAAAATAAAAGAAAAGGTAATGAAAAGTAAATAAATGTGCGTGTTTCAATATGATTGGTGAGTTTGAAGTGGACCCCACTCACTAAGAAGGGAAGACGACGTCTTAGAAATGGCGCAGAAAGGTTGAAAATGGATGGCGCTGGCAATAACTAGGTGGTGGTGTGGCTTGGCGCCTTTTTTAATTGCTGGCTTGGTCTAGACGCTTGATAAAAGGCTCCGCAATGGGCAGCCTTATATCCTAATTAACTTGGTATCCAGATGTAGACATGGTAATGTTGTTCATATGTGAATTGTAGTTATAAACGTAGGTGTTTGGGACTATGACACAACTAGAAAATAGTAAAATAATACCTCAAGTTGTGGTTGAAGAATATTGCTGAGCAAAATTCAGATATTGGAAACGATTAATAGTTTACGCTTGTTTTTTTTAGATGTAAAAGTGTTTGTAGTTTGCGGACCATATGTCCATATCTGCGAACCATCTGCAGCAGAAGAGGTGCATCAAACCTCTGTAGTCTGCAACAAGAAGATTTTTTGTTTTTTAACGTCTGCAGACTACTATAATAAACAGAAAATTAAATAAACCGACTTTTTTAAACTCAAAAAAGGTCTTCAACATTGAAATTTAAATAATAGTCAAACGACACTGAAATAATTTACAACAGTTATAGATACACAAACCAACTGAATGCAAATTAATAAAAGATACAGTGATACGTGGTAAACAAAAAATAGAAATAAAGAAGAATTTATTCATCGATATGTGGTACATAAAAAAACAAACAAATTAAACAAATTTACACAGTCACTAGGCACTAACCCTAACGATGTGTTCTTGAGTCTTTTTAAAGTAGAGAAACGAAAAGAAACCGAAAAAAGGGGGGAAATATTTGTGTTTGTGAACTTTTTAATTGAATGTCATAAGAAAAGAAAAACTTTTGATACTTTTCGGTCATAATTTTTATTTCAAAATGGACGAATTTTGTGAGAAAGTAAAATCCCCTTCTAACTTCTTTCAAAATTCATTAATTTTTTTTTCTTTCAAACTCGATAAAATGAAGTTAAATAATATCTATTTCCCTCACTTTCTTTTCTTTCTGTTTTTCCTCTCGTTTATTTATCTTGGGAGCATAGCTTAAGTCCGCTTTTGTGAACCGATCCTAATTCAAACAATCAAATCGCATGTCCGGTTTGGTGAATAAGAACCAACTTCCAACGATTTGATGAGTTAAGACCAGGAGGCAATCGACCAACGATTTCAAGCAATTGGGCTTTAGTGTCATAAATTTAAGCTGGCCTGTTAACATCAAACATGTGGCACAAAAGGCCCAATTTAATTTTGGTGTAACTTCTTTAAAAGTTTATATTTTATATTTCCCATCCCCGTGATTCACAAATATTTAACAAAATTGAAATCTGTAATTATTTTAATGTGTTGGTTCGTAAAATTGTTGTAATTTAAACTAAAATTAATTTTTTTATATGTTTGGTTGAAACATGAACTGGAGTTGCTGTTTGAATTAATTCACTTAAATCAACATTCCTTCTAAGTTAGAGAAGGAATAAATTAAAACAAGTTGAAGTATTTCACCATGCATCGTTCTTATTGTCACCAACGTCATCACCCTCTGCCATCGTCGCATTTACCAACACCTCAACCACTTTTGTTACAACCATGTTCCTCCAGTCGCTACCACCACCACCACTGATATTGCAACTATCACCCCAATCATGCCACCATCATAAGTCATTAACTACAATTGCATCATCATATTATCATCACCATCACCACCCCGACGTTGCTCTTTCCACATGTGCCTCCACCGTCGCTGGTGGTTGTGATGTAGTAACAATGATGGTTGTGTAGGAGATGGTAGCGTTGGTTAGAGAAGAGAGGAGGTGGTGTGGCGGTGGCAACCAATATGTAGTGGTTGCGGTGATAAATTAACAGAAGTCAAAGTCCTACTTTATGAAGGATTTCAAACTTTCAATTAAAAAAATGTGCTTACCACGGGGGTGATACTTGCAAAAAAAAACCACCACAAGGTTGCTTCCTACAAAATGGATGTTGACCGCATGGGTGATTTTTACACTTAATTTTTACATTTTTTTTTGTGTCTCCTAGTTATACTTCAAGTTTAAAGTCCTTTAATATATTCCAATCACTTTCGTTCCAAATACAATTTATTAAAATTCCAATTTCTTTGTTAACTTTCAATTTCTTTAAAAAAAAAGTCACAAACAAAACACACCCGAAAAGTTTGTATTATTGTTTGGAATGAACTAAAGAACACAACCAATAACCAATCATTAGTTGACATTGAAAGTAATTATTGCTGATTGTCCTACTATATGTGGTAATCATGGAATCATTATCAGTCACTTGACATCATGCTAATCACGATTTGCTTTAAACTTTAAATGGTAAGCTACTTGAGATTTGTTTGTTTAAAATTCGTAACAAGTTGAGCTTAACGAGTCCTAACTTGAGCTTAAAAAAAAGTTTGTTTATTTAACTAGCCCAAGCTTCACTTGTCGAGCTCGAATTGACTTGCGAGCCTTAACAAGGCAATTAATTATCTTATTTTTATTTACTATATTAAATATATCTTTTCATAATATAATTTATATTATGTATACAATTATGATAAAAACAAGTAGTAATGTGTATTATGTATATATATAATTAAAATTGTACACAAAACTTAGGTATAAACTTTATTAAAATAATTAATAAAAAAACGAATCAATCTCGATCTTAAAAAATTATTCACGAGCTGAACTTGAGCTTCACAAATAAAGTTTGAAACGAGTCAAACTCAAGCCTGAAAAACTACTCATAGACAAGCTCGGGCTCGGCTCGGGATCTACACCTTTATAAACCTGTAAATTCGTCGAGTCTGATTTAGGTACATGTAAACAGGCCTGGCGCAAGGGGAGAGTGAGGAGAGCAACGAACCCAGGCCCGCTCTTCTGAGAGGCCCACAATTGTTAACAAAAATAATTTATATTTCATATATAATTTTGTTTGAACACAAAAGCCTAGAAAAAGACTCTATGGTTGAATGGAAAGTAATCTAGACTATGGAAACAAAGGTCATAGCAATTCCCACAATTAGTGTTTCTGCTTTTTATAAAAAAACTTTCATTTGTCTTTTATATGTCATTTTAGTAACACGTTTATTATTATTATTTGTTTGTTTTGTGTTTTTGAAAGGCAACGGTATCAATAAAATTGTCAAATTATCTATTACATCTAAGAACCCGATTTGAGCCCGGTTTTTTACTCTTTCCGGGCCCTAAAATTTTAAGGAGTTTTCGGAAACGGCTGTGCATGTAAAAAGGTTTAAACAATAATCACAGTGTACAACTCCTACTGCACAATGTACAAACAGGAATGGGATACAAACGATAGGGGGTGGGAAAGTAACGGTTTTGCTTATCCATAACAAACCAATTAAAAGCAAGACACAGTGGGAGGTGATAGATAGCGTGTGAAAGAAAATGGGAAGCATGACGACTCTCTGTTCATCAGAGAGCTTGCTGCTCCCGAAGAAGAAGAAGATGATGGCGGCCCACTCTTCTAAACCTATCAAAGCATTTCGATGCTTTCTCGATGCTAATCTTCATACTTCGCTCTCTCGCGGTTTCAACAGGTATTTGTGGATTTTAGTTTTGGAGGATAAGCAGTTGAATTGATGTTAACATTTGATGAGTCTTATGGATGAGTGATAAAATCAACATTGCACGGTTTGGTTTGGTTTGGTTTGGTTTGGTTTTCAGCTAAAACACAACCAAAAACCGAAATTTTTAAATCTGTATGGTTTGAGCTTGAAAATTTTGGGGGAAAAAATAAAAATGCCCAAAATAATGAATTTGGGCCTAACTCATTTTGTTAATTAATAACTAATTGTTTATTGGGAAAAGTGAATACGGTTTTGTTGGACGTGTAACCTTACACGAAAAACCAATCAAAACTACGTAGTTTTGATTAAAACCTCCTCATCTATCTAAAATCATTTCCATTCTTATAAAAATCTTAATTTATTATTATTGAATGTGGAAAATATTTAACGGCACCTTCTCCTTGTATTCCACCAAAGAACAAAACATTCATTTTTCGTCTTTTTGGATTTCTTTACTTATTTTATTTTTTCTTTTGAATTTTAACTTCAGAACTAATATAAATTAGTATATGTTTAAGTTTCTGTATACTACTTAAATAAATGAAACTCGAATCATGAATCATCCAATACTAGCACAGGAACACCATACTGAAAAACCTGCAAAACATGTTACACTGTACAACCATAATAGCCAAAAACATAAATCCAAACTGTCAATTTTTGTTTCAGTTTTTCTTTTTTTTTTTGGTTTATGACTTTATGCAGACCCCTAAACAATATAACTAGCAAAATCTGTAGCGCTAGCTTAAAATTCTGCAAATTGAGTAACTAGTTACAGTTATCATGGCTTCCAAAGATGGCAATTGTTACAATTTTTGCAAGTAGTTGCTTATGGTTTCAGTTCTTCCACTCTTAAAGATACAGAAAACTATATTATAATTCGTGTTTTCACAAGCTACATACCTTTCAAGTTACATATTGATTAGGTTATTTTTAGCGATTTATTACCATTGTTATCCAGTCACATTGTTTGTGTCAAGTTTTTAAGCTACCTGAAAGTTTCTGAATTCACAAAACTCTCATCTGATGCACAGGCAGCATGGCTTCAAATTACATGTTAGTCGTTTCAGGCAATATCACCTCTCGAGAACGCATGCAAATGTTAGTCCCTTCATAAGTGTATTTTGTATTAACTTTCCACAAACATGTGGTAGACATTCAAAATACAACTTTTGATGAGAATGTACTTTATTTTAGGATATGATTTTGTATAACATGCTGACATGTACATTGGGATTTTAAGGTACTTCATTCGGATGGTGATGATGCAACAAAACTGGCACACAAAATGGACGATTTGGAATGCAGTACTTCAGAGAAATCGTTACTTCCTTTTAAAAACTTATCAATGGATGCATCATGGAACAGCTACCTAAAATTTATGCTGCTTTTTGGAATATTAACGTTTCAAGATGCCGAAAACGCCCTTGCTAGTTCAGATGCTGCTAGTGTAATGCAGTTCACCTCATTTTTCGGAGATCTCAGTGATTTGAGCACAGGTTTTGCTTCAGTTAGTATAATCTCCCTACCACTCATAACATAATAAAACTCATTATATCAATCTTGTTTACATTAAGGCGTGCGCACACATACATGAAAGCGATCTCTTTTATGAGCATATGCTGAAATAATTTCTTTTTTCCAGGCATTCTTGCTGATATTTTTCTCTGAATTGGGAGACAAAACTTTCTTCATAGCGGTAAATGAAATCATATAAAAGCTATTTCTTCTGCTTTAAATCCAAAGTTATATGATTTTATACTGTGCATTCTACATTACTCTTGCAGGCACTTTTAGCAGCTCGGAACTCAGCTGCAGTTGTCTTCCTTGGAACATTTGGTGCACTTGGGTTGGTGATATACATTTTAATTTCATTAAAACCTTACTAATTAGGAAGTAACATATTATATATCTATATTAATATTGGTGTATGGGATAGTAAAGTTTTCAGTTTTTTAAAGTTGACCACAAAAGTTTTGTGTTTTAAAGTTTGGCCACAAAGGTTTTCTTACAGTTTTCATTCTTTTTATAAATTGACCACAAAAGTTTTGTGATTTAAAGTTTGGCCACAAAGGTTTTTTCTTTAAATTAAATTAGGATAGTTTTATCGTTAATAAATTGACCACAATATTTTTGTACTTTGAATTTTAGCCACAGAGATTTTTTTTAATTTTGATTTTTGAAAAAAGCTAAATACGCACATGTGTTTGATTTTGTGACGACTCGAACCGAACCAATGCTGACATTGGTACCGGTATATGTTTTTATGGTTTTTGATCAATACAAAACACGTGTCGGTATCCTTTTGGACATATCACAGATTCTATCTGTTTCTATGGTTTTCAATCAATGTAAAACACTTGCCGATACCCTTTTGGCATATCACAACTGTATTTCTTTGGCTTTCTCTCTCGGTACCGTATCTGTACTGTAACGAACAGAACCTAACCAATACCGACTGAAACTGAATTCCCATCGCATCTTGCAGGGGAATTTGTCTAGTTTTCTTTAATAAGTTATATTTTTCATTTTATATGTTGTGACAATATCTTGTTTCTTGATCAGGGTAATGACTGTTATATCTGTTGTTCTTGGGCGAACTTTTCACTATGTAGATGAAATCCTTCCCTTCAGGTTTACACTATTTATTATTTTTATTTACACCTGTAGACGAACCAAACAAACACGAAAGGAGCATGAGGTGTAAGTTTGCTCAATTTTAACCGAACATACGATTGAGCACAAGCAATAAAACGAACGGAGTTTTCTTGTTCAAGTTCATCATATTCTTTTATGTTAATTCTCTAATAGTATAAACGAAAAGTTCACGTATGTAAACGAACAAATATAACTGGACATAGATGAACGAACATAAGCATGCTAAAACCAATTAAAAGTAAATGTGAACAACGATGTGTTGGGCTAAAAAGTTATTAAAACTAGCTAAATTGTAACGGGCCTTAAAATTTTTTATGAATATATTAACGAACGAACCTAAACAAATGTAAACTAACGAACATAAATGAACGCGCAAACAAACGAACATAAATGAATTTAAATGAACAAAGGAGACAAGTGCTCATGACCGTTCGTTTATAAATAAACAAATATAAGCGAGCTTCCCAATGAACGGTTCAAACGTTTTGTTCGTTTGCAGACCTATATTTATTTCCTTGTATATCTTAGTAGATGGTAATATCAGTTTAATTTCATCATCCTAATTTACTATTTTTAATCCCAGATTCGGTGACATGGACCTACCAATTGATGATATTGCTGCAGCATTGCTTCTGGTAATATGTGAAACCAATATTCATCAAGATAATGTTATGTCAATCAATCACTACACCGTTAACTGAATCGGTTTTAGGTTTATTTTGGTGTTTCAACTTTGCTTGATGCATCTTCTAGTGATGGTCTTAAAGCAGAAGAAGAACAAAAGGAGGTAAACTTTAACAATATAATGATATATATAACCAAATCACACAAACAAAAACTTGTAACTGAACTTATAAATATAACGTTTCAGGCCGAGATAGCTGTGTCTGAAGTTTTCGGAAATGGTGCTGGGATTTTGGCTGCAGCTAGCACGATAATTAGCACTTTCGTTTTAGTCTTTGTAGCTGAATGGGGTGATAAATCATTTTTCTCCACAATTGGTAAGTAACATATCTTTGCTGGCTTTGCAGAAATTAAGAATAATGAAGAATATTTGCCAGTTGTATAATAATAATAATGTGCATGTTATTGTGTTTGTATAGCTCTTGCTGCAGCATCTTCACCTCTTGGAGTCATTGGTGGGGCGCTAGCCGGTCATGGGCTTGCAACTCTGGTAATTTGCATAGGCTTGTACGAACCAAACAAACATGAACATGGCGTGTTCATGTCCGTTTGTTTAACTTTAGCCGAACAAATGATCAAACACGAACAATTAAGCGAACAGAGGTTTCTTGTTCGTGTTTGTTCGTTAAGAAATGGAACGTGTTCGTTTATGTTTGTTCGCTAACAGTGTAAACAAAGGTTCATGCATGTAAACGAGCGAATATAGCTGAACATAACTGAACAAAGATGAAAGAACACAACCGAACATAATTGAGTGACCATTAATTTAAAGCTGTTAAAAATTAATAAAACTAGACTAAATTGTAACAGGTGATATTTATTATCATAAAATTTGACTAAATTGTAATGAGTGATATTTTTATTATTTTATTGTCATAAAACCAGACTAAATTGCAATGCACGTAAAAGATTCAAATGAAATATAAACGAACAAACGTAAATTAACGAACATTAATGAACAGAACATAAATGAACGAACGAGGTGTGCGTTCTTGTTTGTTCGTTTAACTAAATAAACAAAAAAATGTTATTCGTGTTCGTTCATTTATTAAATAAACAAACATGTATACAAACTTCCCACCGAAGTGTTCGTTGAACATCTGAATGTTTTGTTCATTTATGGGCCTAAATTTAGATGAAAAGTTACTTATATCTAACTTATTAAGTAGTGTTATTTTACTTAAACTTACATGATTAGTTTGGAAAGGAAAATATCCATATTGTAAAATTTATAACATATATGAAACCGATGTTTGCTTCTAAATTCTAACGACTCGACGCAGCTGGCTGTGCTTGGAGGCTCATTACTTGGAACTTTCTTATCAGAAAAGGTTAGTTATTTCAGCATCATTAATATACCATTTCTTGTACATTAACATAACTTTTCATCATACAGCATAATAATACACTATAATTATCATCCAAAAATGCAATGGAATCCGCATAAACGCAACTAAATGACAAATGATTAGTTAAATTAATCACAAACTAAAAACAAACACTAGACTTGCTAATACAACACAAACATATATATTCCTGACAGAAAGACAGCAATTTATTTATTTATTTATATTATAATAAAGTGATCCAGTGGTGGTGGTAGTTGTTACATTTGATTACATTATTAACATTAATTAAATTAATTAATAATAATTGTGCAGGTGATTGCATATGTTGGTGGTGTTCTTTTCCTGGTATTTGCAGCAGTGACTGTTGTTGAGATTGTGAGTTAGAACTTAGAGCAATTTCTTTTTTTTTTTTTTCATTTATTAAATATATTATATTTTCATTCGTGAAATTTAAGTAATATCTAATCATAATTAAAAAAATGATTTGTTGATTTGATTCTTTAAGGTCTTTTCAAGTTAATTAACATCTTATAATATTAATAATTAAATCAATTATGTCTCTTTCACATGTCCATTCACCTTCTCTATAAGCCATGACCATTGACCAAGTAAAGTCAAATTATCAAACATATTTGATCATAACTTATTGTATTTTTTTACTAAGTTAAATATTATTATTTTTTTTACTATGTATCAGTTTTGCTTTTTATGAATGTTATAACTTATGACAAATGGCATAGTTATAGTTAATATGGAAAGCAATATTTGCAATAAACACATGGCTTTTAAATTAATTAAATCTTAGATAATATATGATTATTATTTTCTGCTTCAATCTTTCCACAAATAAACGGGTGGCTTTATCTTTGCACAAGTGCTAAGAGAGGCAACAGAATAAACCGAATTATTCCTAGCATATTCTATATTCTTGTCCCTTGGAAGTTTTAATAATATTTTTCTTTTTTCTTTCTAATGAAACAAACGCCGTTAGCGTTTGGTTTTGTGGTGAGGGTTAAGTTCGGTGATGGACCAAGGTGTGCATTTAGAAACAAAATAATAAGGGTGTGAGTCAGCTGTTCTAAAAAATAAAAAATTATTTGTAAAATTATCGTGAACTATATCTACCTATTCTAATAAAGTAAAATAAATGTGGACACTTGTTATGTTTTGGTTAATTCTCATAATTTTTTCCCTCTAAAACTAATATACCCTAATATATATAATAAATCAATAATTATTCACTTTCCTTTTACACTATAATTATATAATATCTATATATTTTTATAAATATAATTATTAACATATTATTTTACTATATATTCAAAATACTTGGTGAATTCCAAAAATCAACAACAAATCATGTTTCTCAAATGAAAATTGTTTCGGGTTTTTTTGTAGAATTTAAATTTGATTTTATGGGTCAAAAGTTGGTAAATAGATTGTTTGGTACAAGTTAACTACATTTTGGTCAAAATTTGTTAGGTTCAAAAATGAAAATTTTGAGTATTTTAAAAAGTTTGAGAATACAGAATAGATTTATCGTCAAATTTGTTATAGGTTTAAAATGTTGACTTTAAAATGTCAAAAGTATGAAAGTTAAAATTTTAAACATGATTCGGGTTTCAAATTTATTTTTAAGGGCATTTTTGAAATAATCAAAAGGTTCGGGATTTGACAAACTGACTATTTTCCCCTCAACTATTAAAATTTAAGAAAACATTGCGAACACTTTCGACATACCACCCCATGCCTATCAATGCTTAACTTTTATCAAATTTGAAATATTTATATCAACATTAATTTTTTTTTCAATAGTGATCAGAACATCGTATGGGAAGCATGACATGTTAAACTATGCTCAAATGAAACAAAATATTCACAAAATTAAATGAGTTAACATGTTTTTTATGTTGTCATTATGACAAGCCCTCTAAAACTTATCAAAATATTTTTCATGGTGTAGCTCAGAAAAACATAGTTCTTGAAGAACATCCATTGTTACAATTTAATGTTCTACTTTCCTTTGATGGTTGGTAAATTGATAAATATATCAATAAAGGTAACGCTCCTTTTGTATTTAGGCTGAAATGTTAGAACTAATATCGTATGAGAAGTCTTATTTCCGAAATTAGTTCATAATCAAAATTCTTTCATACATATATGACACCGAGAATGAATTTTTCAATAGAAAGAAGTATTCTATGGTACGTTTTTGCACTGACATTTTTTTATTTAGTTCATTTAAAAAAATCATTTTGTGATATAAATAAAATCAATTTATGTACACATTGTATAGATACAAGCATAGATATAATACATTTTTTTTCATATACGTTATGTAATTATTTGTTTTACTTGTCCCGTGTGTGACACGGGCTCTAAAACTAGTTAGGCTGAGGGGTGTGGAGCGCTAGGAAGGGCGCAAGAGGCCAGACGCTCGCGCCCCGGGGCGCGAGCACCACACCACCGAGGCGCGATAGGGGCGCGAGAGGGGCGCGAGAGCGGAAAACGAGGCAGGCGCCAGGGTGCTAGCGGCTGAGAATGGCGTGAAATTTTCTTGGAAAGCGTGAATAGAGCCGTTGGGGGGTGTTTTATTAAAAAAAAAACTTTTTTTTTTCCTATATATAATAACAAACCCATATCAAACCCATATCAAACCAATATCCAACTCGATTTTGTTTCTCTGTATTAAACATATATCAAACCCAAACCAATATCACATACCAATATCACATACCACACCCAAAACCCGAAATCACCCCATCTTCCAAACCTTTTTTTAAAAACATGGCTGGAAATTGGTACCCAAACCTAGAATCAGATTACAGTTACGACGATTTATGGTCGGCACCGGACCAACCGATGTTTTATTCGGGGTCGCAACAACCATCCGGCTTTCAACCATCCAACATACAACCGTCTCCTAACTTTGTAGTTCCGGAGACACAAGAACCAGAACCAGAAGGTGAAGCTGCGGGACAAAGAAGACGCGTCCACCGGAAAAAACAAGTTGCAACGGACGGGTCGGGTTCGGCTTCGACCGGAAGGGCGAAACGGAAAATCACTCCGTGGTCATCGGATGAGAAGGAAGCCCTGTGTCGGGCTTGGATAGCCACTTCTGAGGATCGGCGTTGCGGTAATTGTTTTAACGTTTTTAAAAATGATTTTTAATAAAAAAGTTAAATAAAAAAGTTAAATGACATACAAATTTATTATGCATTTTGCAGCGGACTACCAAAAGAGCAAGGTCTTTTGGACAAAGGTTAGGGAGACGTTCTATTCGCTCGTTGGGAGTACAGAGCGGACCGCCGATATGATTTCGGGTCGGTGGACCGAAATCAGAAAATTTGTCGGCTTGTTTACTAATCTGTTCAACAGGAACGCCGGTCGTATGAGACCAAGTGGCAGTGACGATTTGGCGGTCTATAATTTCACTGTCGAAGAGTGGAAGCATGAGTGCCTGCGGAGGTATGGGACGGTGAAGACGTGGGACGGTGTAAAGGTGTGGGAGAGGTTGAGAAGGTGTTCCAAGTGGGTTGAGCTGGTGGCGCCGGACCTTGATGCGGAAGTAGGGCCGAAACGGACTAAAACTAGTTCGTCTGGAGCGTACAGCACTTCCGCCGGGTCGGATTGCCGGGTTGGATTCGACCTAAACGTTGCGGGGGAGGAAACGTCTTCACCGCCGAGGAGGCGGCCATTGGGAAGGGACGCCAGGGGGAAAAAACCGGCTGAGGGGGAAGCCGTAAACATCAACGATCTTGTTGAATCCCTCAATAAATTCAACAAAACCATGGAGGTGGTCTCTATTGACAAAAAGGAAAAAAAAAGAATGAGAGATTTGGACTTCCTTGCAAGAGACTTCAGCCACCTAAATCCGGTCGACCAAATGCTGATGGAAAAACAAAAGGAACGTATCCGGAAGAGGTTGATCGAAGAAGACGAAGCCGAATAATAAGAATAATGTTTTTCTTTAGTACTTTAATTTTTTTTTATATATTAATGTGTTTTTTTAATTAATGTGTGTTTTTTTTAAATAATTTCTTGTTTTTTAATAATACTTTTTTTTAATACATTTATAAAAAAATAAAAAAATAAACCGCTCGCGCCCCCTCTCGCGCCCCTCCACACCATGGCCCGGGGCGCTATCACCACTACCAACACCCATCTTATCAAGTTTCTCTCTCTGCCACACGTCACAATATTATTGGCTGGCGCCCCCACTCACGCCCCCTCTCGCGCCCCCCACACCCCTCAGCCTTATATTATATTCACTAGTAAATAGATGTAATCACGGGTAAACACACTACTATTTGACCTCTAGTGTGTATTCATCAGTGAATTTGTATACTTACCGATCAATAAAACAATTTCTGGATTTTTAGTGTTTTTCATTTAAATGCATCACTGTGTGTGAGTATGATTCCTAAATACTTAAGAACGCTTATTTTAATGCCCGGGGGAGTTCAAACAATAATCACTAGAACTTTGAGAACCATCCGAAAAACTGAGACTACTTTATCACATTAGGTCGCCTTGACGGGTGCGTTGTGACATACAACATAACGTGTTTGTACTCGTCATTGATGCATTATATTGTATTCGGTGTTGATACAAGCTAGTTTTACGTTAATTATGAAAAAGTCATCACGCTCTTATAGTGTATTAAGCATTAACCGGTGAATGTGTTGCATACCCACTATCTTTGTGGCATGTTATATGTTGAGTGGGAACTTGCAAGGAAGTTAAGACGACACGTGATGTTTTTTTTAAAAGATTTGGTCTTAATTTTGTCACGTAAGCCAATGCTTGATCTGTTGCATACATCTCGCATATAATGTATATATGTGTGAACCTCGTGTGGGCAAAAGTGAAATTGCACTAATTTTGACATTATTTTACTAATCTCGTGAAAATAATGTTAAAAGTGGCGAAAGGTTAATCAGGCATCATGTGGTGGCGTTGATAGCCGAAAGACAAGGGTACACGCACCAATCATCCGGTGTCCCGATGGTTGAGTGTAATCTGCCTTATGTCCAAGGCTTGATGCAAAATTACTATCGAGTAGGGGGTCTCACCGGAAGCAGCTTCTCTATTCCTACGGGTTAGAGGTAAGGCTGTCTACATCTTACCCTCCTCAGACTCTACCATAGCTTTGCTATTGATAGGATTTACTGAGTACGATGATGATGATGTCTTATTTTGTCACGTGTTAGTGAGAGAATTCTTTGAAAACGGGGAGTTGTCATATATATAGGACCTAAAATTCAACTTATTTGTGTATGAAAGCGTTTAAATGTAGAAAAGAAATCGTGAGAACTAACCAAAATTCAATATTGGACACATATGTGTCTATCAATATTTTGGAGTGTTAAACCTTTCTTTATTCATTTGGGATTCCACGCATACATCCTCTTGTTATAAGTAATCGTTTACATAAGATGACAAAATTTCTAGGTTAATATGGGATTAAAATTTTAGTTTATAACACAAAATTAAATACGTGTCAAGTTTTATTACACTATATGCATCTAAAAGTGTCTCTAGTGGTACCTACAAGGCACTGTTCAGATTTAAAAACAAACAAATGTTACAAACCAATGGTACCATCTTGACACCATTAGTTTGTTAGCAAAAATAGAAACAAACATTTATCACTAGTTTGTCAGCAAGAACGGAAACAAACAGTTGAGAGTAGGTGGCGGTTTAAAACAAGGTCAGGTAAAATTAAATGTTTGTGTAAGTTGGTTTAAAATATAATATGACATATTGAGTTGACAGTTTAAAACAAGAACAGGTGTGTTGATGATGCTCTAAATGCAACGAAACAAAACTGAGGGTTTATTAACTGCAGTTTTAAAATACTTATGTTTTGAGTTTTAAATAGAGAGAGCAGGTGCTATTCAAAATAATAAATAGAGATTACGTATATATTTTTTATTTATTAGTTTACCTGATACATGCATTTTGGGGTTTCATTTTTATATGAGTATAGATTTTGGTTAGTTATTTTGGTTGTTATGAGCATTTAAGTTTTTGTTTGAATACGAGTTAAGTTCAATTTCATATACATATACATATACATATACATATACATATAATGTATTTTAATAATTTTCCCTTATGATATTTCACATAGTGACTCTAATGCTACCTGTTGAAGGGTGGCGCTCGTGTTACCTCACAACTATTTAAATGAAAATGCATCTGTCAAATCGCAATATCACCATCATCAAAGGGTGTTAGTCCCGCCCCTTAATGCGCTCCCATGTTTTGGGTGGGGTTCATTTCTCTTCATCAATCATATGAAAACACGTAGACACGCATTTATTTTATTTAAATATTTTCTTTTATTTAAATATTTTATTTTATTATTAGTTAAACCACAATGTGAAAGTTAAAGAGTAGTTAAAGACTTAAAGCTCATTGTCTACGTAACACGGACGCTATGTAGTTTTTAGTTAAGCTACAACATGTGGTCTAATAATATCTTCAGAGAGTCTGGAAAAACTTGAATAGGCAAAATCATACATATGCATATATAAATGCTCTGATGTAGTTGTAATACTATCACCCGTAGCTAATCAAGAGTCTTATATCATATGATAAAGCATCACTATATTTTCAGCATACTTCAACCGACAAAATATGGAAAGACATTGACACAATCAATAACATCTGATAAAAAGGGGATTGCCATGTGTAATCGAGAACACAGAGTAGCCACGACGTCTCCTGAATGGGCACCATTGATGGATAACCGTGAGACCTTCTCTAGAAAGATTGTTGGAGAAAATACACAACACACATACATGAATGATATTGGTTTAAGTAGTATCATGTTCACAATTTCACATGTTCGAATAATATCATTGGAGAGCAACCAAGATGCCTTGATGGAAATATTCTTCATGGAAGGTAAGATGCCTTGATGGAAATATTCTTCATGGAAGGTAAGGGGCACTTACTAATAGCCCGTAAATCTATTTATCGCACGTAACTTTTTGTACATGTTCTTAGTTATTATTCTAGGTAAGATGATTGATTTTAGACTGAAATCACAAAATTGACCCCATATATTGGAATCATAAGGCCGATCGTTATGCTCCCTCAAATGTCTTTTTCCTTTATTTTTTTCTTTTTTCGATAGATAGGCGTTTCAACCTAAACAAAGATGCTCGCCTCACAAGATATTCCACGCATCAACACCTTGAGCAAAAATACATTTAGGTTTACATATATAGAGAAACAATCAAAATTAAATAAGAGCTTAAACATCTATATAAAACGATAAGAGCTAATTTAAGTCTCGCATTTTAACTGTACACTAAAATTCAGGTAAAATACATCAATGTATGTATATTTTCTAAATAATATCGTTACTAACCTAGTAAGAGCATTCCCAGCTAGTCCTCTATATTATTGTGAGTGGGTTCTTTATATTATATAAAGTAGTTGTAAGTGGTTGTGAGTGAATGAGATAGAAAAACTTTTGTTGATGAGTAAATTTGAAGAAACGTGTTCACCCTCTATAATTTTTTTTTAATGATAGAAATAAAGCATACTATCTCAAGCCCGATTTAATCGTTTTAGTTAAGATGTCAATTTTAAAACATGTACAATTATTGAATAGACAATACACAATTTCTTTATGTTTTAAGGCATACTACTTTATATGTTTGATATTAAATCTTGATACAATCTAGTTTATTATAGTAAGTTATAGCATAAAGGTTTGTGAAATTGATTATACAAGGGTATATATTCTAAGGAGTCATATAGAGGGGTGGGCAAAGCAAAGCACATAACCACCATTGCAATGGAATATATGAAAAGGTGAAATGTGGTATCTTAGACTACCATTTCAGATCATCCATTCCATGGTCGTGGTGGTAAAAAAAACCACACAACATAAAGCTTAAACCTCAAAAGTCAAATTAAATACTTTTATTCTACATGAAATAGCTATATCATTTGATTCCATAGATATTTTCATAACTTATTTTCTTAAGTATTAAACTTTATAAAGTGTCTCTTAAAGAAATCTTACTAAGTTATTTTTTTTTATTTTTCTGATCACTTTTTACCACATCAACCATAATGAGAAACATAAAAAGATAGTGCAATGCTAGGTTACCAAGAGCATATCGTGTCAAATGATATCCGAATTACATGATACTAGCTTTCCATGTCGCATTTTTTTATTCAATTTCATCGATAAATAATCATATTCTAGTCCTCTCATCCACCTTTTACATAAACATTTTATCATATTCTAGTCCTCTCATCCACCTTTTACATAAACATCTATCAAGAAGCCCACATAGGTAATCCGACACAACTCCACATTACCTTTCGTTTTTCACACTCGCCATAAATACCAGCTATTTGCATTACAACTCAATACCACAGTTTTATATTATGATTATGTTAATTGGTAAAAAGTCTTAATACAAGACATTAGTTATATCAACCTTAAATTTTTGGACCAATTGATAACCAACAATAACAAGAAAGATTAATATCATTAAAAAGGATATTGATACTCCCTACTTTTAAACAAACTATATTTACAAAATACTATTTACTTGCAATATCAAGTTCCATAACTAGGGCCGTCCAAACCGATCGCCGCTCGCTCGGAAATTGCTCGAAAAATGCTCACTCGTTTTTTCACTCGATTGTAAACGAGTTGCTCTGCTCGGTTTGGTTTGTAAACGAGCCAAGCAACGAGCAAAGGTCTGCTCGGTTCGATTCGGCTCGAATATTTTTAATTTATTTTATATATAATTATATATGAGCAAATATATAGACAACACATACAAAATATAAGTATACAATTTTTTAAACCCTTTTAAATTTTTCCTATTCCATCAATTTTATAGTTTCATTTGTTCGATTCAAGTTTTCAGAATACTAGAACTTCGTTTACATGTTCATTATATCTCATTTCAAACTTTTTTCTCATAAAAATTTACAACCTATAGCACGTTTACTTAAAAACTACTAATTTGTTTACAGAATATATTATTTACAGTCTTCAAGCTTGTTTCTTATTGAAATTGTTAGAGTGAAAAAGAATTAAATAATGCTCGAGAATCGCTCGATGTTTGATAAAAAAAAATGCTTGGTTTGATTTTTACTCGCTTCGATTTTCGCTTGGTTCAAATTTCAACCGCTCGGTTCAACTGTAAATAAGCCAAACAAGCAAGCATTCGCTTAGTTCGACTCGACTCGTGAACAGCCTTTTGCATAACAAATATATGAAGGCATAAAATTAGTAAATATTCCCTCAACATTTAGAGAAAATAAAATAATGTCTCTTTATACAATGAGAAATGATTATTAAGACACGAGAAGAAAACCGGTATTCACTATCAAAAGTCAAAATATGTTCTTGGGTGATAACTGATAAATCGGACGACCAATATTAATCACATATAAAATAAATAAATCTCTTGACCCACAAAGATTTATTTTAATGAAGATAAGAAAGACTATGAGAGGCACAACGAGCGCTGCCGAGCCGCTGCCGATCCACCGACTCAGACTATTACTGATTCACCGAATCAAATCTTATTAACGTACTACGGGACACCTAAGCATGCTTATATATTTATGTTTGTCAATACCTGTATAACTTTTAAGGCACAATGTACACATGGTTGATGCATTACTGTTTTGGATTTAGTGATTATCGACCTGGTAGAAGTAACTTATTATTTAACTTATTGTTTATTTATTTATTTCCAATCTCGTGTCTCCACGTATGTCCGTTCGCCCCATCGAAGTAGTACTCTTGGTCTCAGCCAATTTATTAAAATATTTATTTATTTTTTATTATTAGTTTAAAATTTTAAATAATATCCCATAAAAGACAAAAAAAGACAGAAAAAATAAAAATTAAATAAAAACTCTAGATCTATATGGTCGTATTTTGATCTTGATAAAGATTTATGCGAACAATATACTGCCTTAAAACCAAAAAAAAAAGAAAAATAAAATTACGACAAAACCAGTCAAAATGTTCATTCTTAATCGCATTTTTTATTATTTTATTGACTATCTATGTTAATGTGTTTAATCTTCCTTGTTTTCTATAGTTTTAAGTTTGATTTAACAGTTAAGTTAAATAAATGTTATTTTTTGAACAATGTACCCATTTTATATGTTAGAAGAGGTATATATATATATATATGATCAGAATCATGTGAGAACTTTTTGGGAATTAAGAACTATGAGAATCATTTTGGATCACAAAAAAATCAAAAAATAAAAAAAATCATAAAACAAAAAAAACACAAAAATAAAAAAAGTAAAAAAACCAAAGTTCTTATTTATCATCCCGGTTTCTAAAAAAAAAATCTCGGTTGAGCTAAATTATACATATACATATATGTATAATATGTACATATATGTACACACATGTGTTTTTCCTATATACATATGTATAATTTAAGGTAAATGATAATGTATATATATGTATATTACATAACTAGAGATTAAATGAAATTATACATATGTGTATAGGTATAATACGAATTAAAAAGAAAAAATAAATCGGTTTTTTTATTATACATATATGTATAATATGTACACACATGTTTTTTCCTATACACATATGTATAATTTAAGGTAAATAATAATGTACATATGTGTATATTACGTAACTAGAGATTAAATGAAAGTATACATATGTGTATAGGTATAATACGAATTAAAAAGAAAAAAAAATTTGGTTTTTTTTTAATGAAACCGGAATGAAATATAAGAATTTTGGTTTTTTTGCTTTTTTAAAATTTTCGTTTTTGTTTGTTTTATAATTTTTTTAATATTTTTTAGAGGGTTTTTTTAGTGGTCCAAAATGGTTCTCAAAGTTCTCAATTTGTCAATGGTTCTCTTAGGATCCTTACCCTATATATATATATATATAGGGTAAGGTTAAAATGAAAATCCATTTGAGTTGTGAAAACCCGCGAAAACCCTATGCAATATCGTTTTTTTTTTGTTACATGTAATATATGTTGTAACATTTAATACAAAACATCGAAATATCAAAAAAAAAAATGTTTTGCTATTTTTTAACATTTTTTACTAATTTTTATTTATGTTTTTATGATAAACAAAAAGTTATATTTATATTTACATTTTTATTCACTTTAATTGTGGATCACGAGATTTAAACATTAATTAAAAACATGTGGTTGAGAATGAGTTTCTAGAGTTTTCACAATTCAAGTGAGTTTTCATTTTATACTTAACCTATATATATATAATATATATATATAAACGAAAACCCAAAAATCCTATGTATCGCGATGTGGTTGCTCCCCCCCTTTTATGGAAGCCATCAGATTTCTTGATTTTTAAAAATGGAGGCCTCTCATTGATTTAACCCAAATTCATGGGTATGAGTCTTACAAAAACCAGATAGCTCTTAAACGGGTTATAACATCTCATTAAATTAAAAATTAATCTTATCAATTATTTGATATGAAAATCCTACAAAATAGAAATATGCTAAAATTTAATATTCAATTAAAAAGAAAAAGATATTATTTATAATTAATAAACAATTTTATAGTAAAAAACATAAGCGGGGGGATCACCAAATCCAGATAGCTTTTAAACGGGTTATAACATATCATTTATTTATGAAACCCTTTCATCATCAACCCCTAAGTATATTATTAACTTTCTTACAATAAAAAATTAAAATCCAAAAAATAAATATTAAAAAACGAAAAATGTAAAACAACCATTATCTCAAGCAATCAGATTACTTTATTTGTAAATGAAGGCTTTTCACGCATTTGACCCAAGTTCACTGGTAAAGGTCTCACCAAACCCAGATAGCTCTTAAACGGGTTATAACATCTCATTATATTAAAAAAATAATCTCATCAAATATTTGATATGAAAATCTTATAAAATAGGAATATACTAAAAATTAATATCCTATTTTATTTTTTAAAAAAGATATTATTTATAATTAAGAAACAATTTTATAATAAAGAAAATAAACGGGTAATGGGTATCACCAAATCCAGATAGCTTTTAAACCGGATTATAACATATCATTTATCTGTGAAACCATTTCATCATCAAGCCTCAAGTATATTAATTATTAACTTTCTTATAATAAATAAAATTAAAATCCAAATATACATATATAAATATTAAAAATGAATAATTTAAAAACAATCCCTGTAATACGAGAGATAAAATCTAGTTTATATATATATATATATATATATATATATATATAGAAATCGTAAAGTCAAAGAAACATAATTTAAAATGATAAAATGATTAGTTTTGATTATGATGAACAAATCGGCCTAAATTTGCTATAGGTAAAAACCAATTTATAAGAGGAGAGGGATTCGTTCCATTTTCCCGGATGTTATATTAACTATTAAGCCATTAGCATCTCATCATTATTTTCCAAGTTTGTTTGTTTCTTTAACCCCGAGCGGTTTCTTTCTTTTCCCATTCTTCTCAAATTCCACAATCTAGTTTCTAACAGTATAATTTATTTATAAAATTCGCATTTATATGTGTTTAATATTTAAGATTTTAAGTTGAACTAAAAAAACAATATTTTAATAATTAAGAAGTTAAAACTAGCGATTCAGTTGGTTAAACTTGAGATTGATATTACATATACATTTAAAATAGATTAAAAATTGAAATATAAAACAAAATAAAAAATATTCTCGTATAATACAACTTTGTTTTTTTCTCATAATCTAAAAAAGATTTCAATACAATACAACAGGGTACCGACTTTAAGTATGTTTGGACAAGAAAAATGTTTCAATATGTTTAATTATTGTGAAAGATAAATAAAAAAAGTAATCATTATATTAAAATTTTGGATAAAATGCAAAAAAAAAGAAAAAGAAAAAAAAAAGGAATATGAAGAGGTAGGTCCCAGCAGAGCCCAGTTGGACCCGCAGGACTCACCTTGAAGAGAGACGTCTGCGCAGAATCCAACTGGATCCGCAGGACCCACCATGCTCAGAGACGTGACGTCCTTACGCGCAGTACGCAAGCTGTTCCCGCAGGAAATGCCTCCCAATGGTGAAGTACTCCGTCTGTTCCCGCAGCTGCGGATACAAGCCATCAGGGAAGGCCACCCGCGCAGCAAGGCTACACGCACAAGGCACTTAGCTCTCAATAATTCAGTAGTCACCTGAAGAAGGAATGAGCAAAGCCGGGAACAATCCCGCACAAAGGCGGGAGGGGGAATACTCCCGCTCAAATGAGCCAGTCCGTACGATACTGGAGGATCTTTTGTACTGTACCTGACGAGGTATGGGCAAAAGATCTGACCAGAGATACGACAACTCATTGACAACAGTATGTCGAGCAGCATGCTCTTGTACTGTATGTCACTATTAGGCGCTGCCTACTCACCAACTCCTGTCATACCACGGGCATAGCCTGCAGTTGGTGGAAAAGGAATAGTACACAGTAGGCCTGGTCACTGTCAGCCGCTGCCTACCCACCAACTACCAACATGGCACGTGCGTAGGCCACAGTTGGTAGAACAGGAATACTATTCAGCCGGCTACACCTTCTTGGAAACCTACCTTCGGCTATAAATACCCCAAATGGTATGATCATCTCATCTTATCTTGTATCTTATATCTTATACCTGATATCTGCTCTAGCAATCTCTTAATATACACTTATATTCAAGAGCAATCTAGTCTTATTCTCACGCCGGAGGGTGGTCACAAGGAGGTACCCCCCCCTTCTCAGTGACGAGCTCACGGTCTGTTTTGCAGGTTATCAGAAGAACCATCTTTGCCGGGTCTAACCCCTCGTGGGAAACATCTATTTAACCCCCAGATTATCCGTAATCTGTCCGGGGTCAATTAGTGTTTCTTCATTGGCACCATCCGTGCATAAAAGCTAGAACTTCATTTCTTTTCAGTTTTTTCAAACTTCTGGAAAGATGGTTAAAGAAACTCCGGTAACCACAACCCCATCTACCGGGGGGAATACCGGCGACTACACAGTTTTTACGAACACTACCCCAGTTACCCAAGCTGGGGCAAGTGCAGTAAATAATCTCTCACTAGGATTCACCGATACCCAGTTAGAGAGACAAATAACGAGGCTCCCCCGCCAAACACTCGATGAAGTTAAAGCGTGGGCGGAAGCACGTCAAAAAGAATTCCAAGCTGAGTTGGATGAACGCTTACGTTCACTCCAACAGCCTGAGGAATTCGGAGAGTACTTGGACGATGATTCGGAGGAATCCGATAGTGACGCAAACCCTCGTCATAGGGCGAAAGGGAAGCGTAAGGAAACGGACTCCCAACCGAGAAGGCGTTTTGGAGAAACCTTCAAACCAAAAAACGCGGGTGGAAACCCACGTGACTTCTCCAAAACATTTACACCAACTGTTGCAAAGGCGGGAACGTCCAAATTTGCAAGGGACATTGCGGAAGCAATCGTCCCGAAAAGTGCCAAACAGATGTCCAACATCGGCACTTACGATGGTATATCTGATCCAGACGATCATTTGAACAGGTTCATAGCGGGGGCAACCGTCAGCAGTTGGACGGAACCTACGTGGTGTTACATGTTCCAAATGACGCTTGTTGGGGCAGCTAGAGCGTGGTTCGATCGACTACCGATCCACCACATCTACGATTGGGAAGACTTCCAGCAGAAGTTTAGCCAACACTTCAGCCAACAAAGAAAGTATACCGAGGAGCAATGGACAATCCTCAATTGCATTCGAGAAAAAGATGAATCTTTGCCAGACTTCATCACTCGCTTCAACTCAAAGAAGCTAAGTCTGGGTAATATCAGCGAAGATCTTGTTCGCGCTGCTTTCATCCAGGGCGCGAACGACCCAGAGCTCATCCGCACCTTAACGGGTAGAGATGGCATGCCATCGACATGGGATGCCATCATGACAGCAGCTAAACGCTTTGCGGAAACGGAAAAGCAACTGGGTAGAGATCTCCCCCAGAGCACAAACCTCTACACCCAGAAAACAAGATAAGACAACATCCTTACCGCCCGACTAAACAAAAAGCGGAAGCTAGGCATTTGGCAGTCAAGGGTAAACTTTGACACCTCATCCGGCTTGCAACATCGGTTAGGCGGAAGGGATAACGCACAGTCGAACCAGAACTCCAGATGGACGCCACTCACCAAAAGCGTCACCTAGATATTCGCCACTGAGGAGCTCCCATGGCCAAAGGCTCCAATAATCCGACATCGTCACAATGCTGATCGGAGCAAATACTGTGACTTTCACAGGACAAAAGGCCACAACACTGAAGAATGCACAAACGTGAAGGACATCGTCGAAGCATTTGTCAGAGATGGGACGCTCGCGCACCTCGTGGCGTAACGAACGCTGAGTAGGCCGATGCGTGTAGAACCCCAGCTGGGGAAAACACGAATGAAATTGCAGCTTCAATATTGGAGACTACATACTGCGTAAACAACGAGATCCCGAACCAGGTGCATATCGGCTCGATGGCACTCCCATCCCAACAACATGGAAGGGAGCTCGTTTACACAGTTTGCATGTTGATCAATTCCAAACTTGTAAAGAAAAGGCCCAGAGCCACTTCTAATGGAAATGATTCTCCTTAGAACATTGATGCTGATAATCTTACATTTATACTTATGAAATTTCCACACTGATATGCCAGTCTTAACCGCATACATAAGTGGGAAAGAAGTCGTTACTTGTGGAAGGCGGCAAAACCCGCACAAACACAAAAAACGACAAACCTTCACGCAGGTCAGTCATAGGTAAAGTTTGGTGATCCCACTAAATGAAAGTGCCGGTCCTAACCGCACAAATCATGATAAAAGAAACCGAACTAACCTATTGACAACCACGCGTCGAACGGTTAACTTATTCAAAATACTTAGAAAATTTCTAACAGAACGATGAGGAAAACCTACACGCAGGTCAGATGTAGGTAAAGGTTAGCCATCCTACTAAGTGCAAGTGACGGTCTTACCCGCACAATCACGAACAAGGAAGCAAACTTCAGCCTATTATCTACCACGTTCAAAGGTTAACTTATTCTAAACACTTAGAAAATTTCAAAGGAAAAGATGAGGAAAACTTCCACGCAGGTCAGATATAGGTAAAGCTTAGCCATCCTACTAAGTGCAAGTGACGGTCTTATCCACACAATCACGAAAGAGGACGCAAAACTTTAACTTATTATCTGCCACGTTGAAAAGTTAACTTATCTAAGTACTAAAGATTGCTAAGTTAAAACAAAATATGCGTGAAATAAACAAGGCAAGGAATTGGCAAATAATCTTTATTCCATCGAAATTCAAATATTACAGATTGCTGGGTACATACCCGCATACAAAAGAAGCTATACAAAAATAAAAATCTATAATGGTGGAAAGGGATCTTCAGGATCAGGCTTCAGGACCACTTCCACTTGGACCCGCACCATCAGTAGAACGTGGCGGTTCAAGGAAAGCTTTAAGGATAGCTAGCCCATCTTCAGCAACAGCAACTTCGTTCACCTTCTCCACCACCGGATGCAGGAAGGCGGCATACTGATTCACTGCTTGGTCATATACAGCTTCAGTATCAACGTCATATAAAGGGAAGTTGGAAGGCGGGATGCCTTTCTCAACGAACCCTAGACCAAGCAGGAAGCCGGCCTTTTCCCCATCCTCATGAGAAGCGTTGAGGGCTGCGCTCATAGCATCGTCATAAGACGTATCCGTGAAGACTCGATGCACAACCTACAAAAAGAAAAAATACAAGTATCAAAACCTTTTCTATTTACAAAGAAAAGCGTGAAGACATTATGAAGCTAAGCTTACCTGAGACAACGCTTCTCGAAGAAGCCATTCCTTGGCAACCAGAGCCTCCTGGAGGGCAGCTTGAGCTTGGTTACGGGCGCGTTCGGCTTCACTTTTATTGAGGTTGGCAAGCAACACTTCCTTTGCAGCAGCCTCTTCAACGCCCTTTAGCTTCCGCTCAGTGTGGTCAAGCACGCCCCTCTGGTCCAAGATCTCTTGGAGCTTCTTGGCGTCTTCCATCGCCAAGGCATCATGAGCCTGTTGGAACGCCTCTAGTTTGGCTTTAAGCTCCTCATTCTCGAGGCGTAAAGGCTCAGCAACAGCTTCAGCCTTGGTGGCCCTCTCGGTTGCGTTCCGCGCAGTTTCCTTAGCCAACCGAAGCTGTTCGTTAACAGCTTGGGCAGCCTTGGAACGGGCCTCGAGACGGGCCTGAACTTCAACTTCAAGGGCCTTGAAGGCCTTCTCATTTTCCGCAGCCACTGCGGTAAGCCTCTTGTTCTCCTCCCGGACAGCCCGCGCCTGAGCTACTTCTTGGATACGAGCTGCTTTTAACTTGTCGTTTTCACGACAAAGCAGCTCGACGCGCGGCTGCATCCGGGCCAGGAGAATCCGAAGCTCATTGGTTAGCCTACCCTCCTGGTAGCTAGCCATTGCTTCCCCAACGCACCACTGGGAGCTGCGTGACGAGCCCACTCCACGCACTCCACAGGCGTGCGAAGGGTTGTTCCTCGGCGAATGTTCCATCATGGAACATACACTTCATTGGAATCCGACACCGCAAAAACCAAAAAGCAGTTAGGAAAAGATGATATATATAAAAAAAAAAAAAAAAAAAAAAAAAAAGAGGCCAAAAGAACCCTACGCACCTGTAGGGTCGACAACAGGCCGATAGCCGCCAAACCCATCACCTGAACCCAAGGGAAATCCATCTAAGAGGTCAGGCAGATGGGAAGGAGGCAGAGGTTGGCGAGAAGGCCCAAGCATACCTGAAGGATCGGCCGTCGTTGCCGATGACGGAGAAGGCATGGTGGAGGCCGCCGCGGTAGAAACCAACGGAGGTGAACTCACCGTTGGTGAACTCACAACCGTGGTCGCCGCTGCGGAGGAGCCCGCAGAAATAGTCACCGCCGGCTCAGTGAAAGATTCAGTAAAAATGGCACTGACAGCCGGCGGAGATGTCGTCACAGTTGGAACAGTTGGCTCATCCGGGTGAGCAACTGAACCAACTGAAGCAGGCGCAGACGCCTGGGTCATCGCCTCAGGTAGGTTGACCAAACCTACCGTCATGGGTCCGGAGGTGCTCCTCCCCGCTCCACCCTGGAATGCGGTAGCATCCACGCCTGCACAAAGATAATATAAGTATAATGGAAAGCTATGAAGTTAAAAGTAAAGGAAGTTTGTACTTACGGGTTTTCTTGAGCCTAAAAGTGCGAACAGGCGGGGACGAACCCGATGGAGCCGGCCTCTTTACGCCGCTCACCGTCGTCATCCTGAACTGCCCGGAGGTGACAGTTGTCGCAGCCTCCGGAGCAGTGGTCTTATCACCACCAGGGTTCCCCGCCACCTCCTCGCTTTCGGTCTCTGAATCAGACCGATTCACCGGATCGGCAGTGGAGGCAACCTTCGCCTTCCCCTTCCCGCCGGCAGCCTTCTTTTTCCGCACCAAAGGAGGACCATCTGCGGATTCCTCATCAGAAGACAAGATTAGAGGAATTCCAGCAGAGGTTTCAGCATTGAGAGGTCGAGGGTTGAATAACTCTTTACCTGGCCGCCTGGCGCTCAGGATCTCGTGGCCTGGCGGGTAGACCTCCACGAACCGATCCGCCGTCTGTTCAAGGATGGGCAACTCGTTATCTAGAGCACGAGTACCCATCCGAGCGGGACCATCAGCCTCCCGCGGATGCAGGAGCGAATGCAAGTCATTCCCCTCTGAAATAAAAAAAATAAATAAACAGTTAGAAGAAAAACCTATATCAACAAAGAAGACAGAGCATACCATAAGGGACAGAGTTCAAACCGTATTCGAGGACGATGGAAACCTGCGACGCATCCTTCCACACCCTGCTCATCCCAAGCATCACCATCCCAGACTCCGCAAAGCGGTACACCGGAGTCTGGACCCGGGAGATCTTGGCGAACCACTCCGCCTCCTGGTAGTTGAGGGCGTGAAGGGCGGGGAGTGCTCTCCCATTCTTAAAGGTCATCGCAAGGGGGACGACGCGAGCGGAGATATAAAAAAACTCACGCTTTCACGACCGAAGACTGCGCTCGGTAGCGCAGATCTTCAACCCCTTGATCCGATTGACCAAGGTGTACCACCCCTGGATGCACCTCCAGGAGTAGAAGGTCATCAACCGATCTACGTGGGGCTCCACGCCCAGAATGAGGCACACCCACTCAAAGTGGCGGATCTTGGCGATCGCCATCGGGTGTACCTCCGTCAGATGCACACCGTGCCTCTCCAAGACACGGTATACAAACTTCGTCAATGGGAATCTCAGATTCCCATAAACGAAGAATGCAGCGAACACCCCTATCTTGCCCTTGGGGGCATCGTACACCGTCTGGTGTGGCTCCGGAAACTCAGGCTCGAACGGCTCGAGCATGAACTTCCGGACGACGTACCGATAGAGGTCGGTCGGAAGAGCACACTGGCACTCGCCAGCAGTACTCTTGTCATCCTTATCGGAAGTGGACGACGGATTCTCGACGAACACGTCAGACTCCTCGGCAAAAGAAGACATGTTTCGGATGTACAGAAACGATTTCAGAAGAATGCTCGACGGAATAGTGAGTATTCGCCGGAAATCGTTTGGAAGATGTAGAGAAAAGTGAAAGTGTGGATTACAAAGGACCCTCTCCCCCTTTATATACTCATCGCAATTAATGCGATGAATTTAATGCGGAAGAGAGAGAAATCACAGGTGCAATGAAACTATGACACGTGGCAAAGTGCAAGCTGGCAACAGCTGTTGAAAGGACGCGTGCCATTAATTTCGCGGCCACGCGCCCGAAAAATCGCGCCCACGCGCCTGAAAAAGCGTCTGGAATGACCATGTACTGTCACGTTGCCATAACTTCCTGCACGTCCTGACACAGTCAGAAGAAACCGTCGGACGACGTTTCAACAGTTTGGACTATTCTTATCCTTTCACCAACTCTTCGAATTTCAAAATTTCAAAAAGATTCAAAAGTAAGCGGAAAAATACCCCTTACCTTGGCAACCAAGTAACTATAAGACGGGTGCGGGTACAGTGTTAAGGTAAAACCCTTCACATACTTAGCACCCGCAGGGAATTGACGCCAGGAACACCTTGGAAGTAAAGTAACCGTAAGACGAGTGCGGGTACAGTGTCAAAGCAAAACCCTTCACATACCTAGCGCTCCGTAGGGAATTGAAACCAAGAAGGATCTTCTGGGCCATGCTTGCGGAAACGGGAATAACATCCCCGCATAGCGGGAACGTCGAGAACTATATTGTTTGAAGCTCCAAGATGGAATTGGTGGTTTTAATATAATTGATCACTATGTTCAAAACTACCAAAACCTCATGGAGAATCCACACAAGTGGGACTCAACGCTCCTGACTTGCGAGGAGGTTACAGACCTACCCGCATCATACCCAAAGATCAAGCAGGAAAGTCGGGAATTTCTGCAAGTGACATTAGGACTTCCGCGGGAAGAATCCCCATGGAAAACCTTAAAACTAAACCCTTTTCAAAAACCCTTTGCTTAAGTCCAAAAGTTCACCTCACTTATTAAACATTCATGAGAAGAACATTGGACTGGGGGGACTTGAAGAGGTAGGTCCCAGCAGAGCCCAGTTGGACCCGCAGGACTCACCTTGAAGAGAGACGTCTGCGCAGAAACCAACTGGATCCGCAGGACCCACCATGCTCAGAGACGTGACGTCCTTACGCGCAGTACGCAAGCTGTTCCCGCAGGAAATGCCTCCCAATGGTGAAGTACTCCGCCTGTTCCCGCAGCTGCGGATACAAGCCATCAGGAAAGGCCACCCGCGCAGCAAGGCTACACGCACAAGGCACTTAGCTCTCAATAATTCAGTAGTCACCTGAAGAAGGAATGAGCAAAGCCGGGAACAATCCCGCACAAAGGCGGGAGGAGGAATACTCCCGCCCAAATGAGCCAGTCCGTACGATACTGGAGGATCTTTTGTACTGTACCTGACGAGGTATGGGCAAAAGATCTGACCAGAGATACGACAGCTCATTGACAACAGTATGGCGAGCAGCATGCTCTTGTACTGTACGTCACTATTAGCCGCTGCCTACTCACCAACTCCTGTCATACCACGGGCATAGCCTGCAGTTAGTGGAAAAGGAATAGTACACAGTAGGCCTGGTCACTGTCAGCCGCTGCCTACCCACCAACTACCAGCATGGCACGTGCGTAGGCCACAGTTGGTAGAACAGGAATACTATTCAGCCGGCTACACCTTCTTGAAAACCTACCTTCGGCTATAAATACCCCAAATGGTATGATCATCTCATTTTATCTTGTATCTTATATCTTATACCTGATATCTGCTCTAGCAATCTCTTAATATACACTTATATTCAAGAGCAATCTAGTCTGATTCTCACGCCGGAGGGTGGTCACAAGGAGGTACCCCCCCTTCTCAGTGACGAGCTCACGGTCTGTTTTGCAGGTTATCAGAAGAACCATCTTTGCCGGGTCTAACCCCTCGTGGGAAACATCTATTTAACCCCCAGATTATCCGTAATCTGCCCAGGGTCAATTAGTGTTTCTTCATAATATAAAGTGTAAATAACAAACAGGGGAAAGTGAGGAAAATTTCTCAAATTTCGGTGAAAATAAGTAAAAAACTAACGAGACAATGTTTTCTACCAGAGCTAGTACTACCCATATAATCTTGACTGTTACTCCGTGTCCTCTCATAACTAATCGGTATTGTTAGTTATACATAGTCATATATTATGAACACAATAAAATTTATTTTCATTAAAAATATTGTGATACAGATGTTGAATTTTGATTATATATTCACATAATCATCAAGAAATATCCAAAGATACGAAAAAAAAAATAGTCTATCAAAAAAGAAATATATTAGTATACATGTTTTTCTTATAAATACATTAAATGTTACATTAACATCAACAGTGCATATGAGAATATTTATATAAAAAACATGAGAATTAAATCATTAATTCGCTTTGATTTTGATGGATATAAATATACGCTTTTGTAAAAAAGAATTGACGCGGCATGGTGGCCACCCGGTTTGGTTTTATTATGTATGTGGTCTGAGGAGGCGGCTAGGTACCTTCATGAGCCAGAATTCAATATCCAATTAAATAAAGTCTTGTAGGAATTTCATTACTCTTTTTTTAAATTTTTATGTATAAACATTTTTTTCCGGTGTTTGAAGCCACTCACAAAGTCACAATATCCTGGTGAGGTTTTTTGAGACAGGATACCAATAATCCATATTGATATTTAAATTTCAGACCTGACTCATTCGATAATAGTATTAAGGAGAAAATCAATCACTATAAAAAAATTTATTAAATTAGGTTTCGACATTGAGTCCTTAAGACCTCAGGCCTTAACCAATACCACCAACCTCATGTCACTGAACCAAAAGGCCAGTTGTTTTTCTTTTTTAAAATAAACACCACATATAAAACGTATTGTTTAGCTATAAATACGCATGACATATATAACTTATTGTTTAGCTATAAATATACTCTCATTTTGAAATTTAAAATACTAGTGTTTTTTTATAGATTGAAATAGTTTTTGAATGAAACAAATGTATAGTTCTAATTCAAGTATCTGTAATCATAACTAAACAAATAGTTTTTTTTCCTTAAATTTATAATAATAACACTAGGTTACGGTTTTAATGAGAAACTAACAATTTTTTTAGGTTAATACCATAAAAACAACATTCATTCTTAAATTTTTTATGAAGAACCTCTACCAAGTTTTCTTATATTGAAGTCCAAAAAAAAAAATTTGAAGAAAAATAAAAGATAAATACCTCAAACCAATTTTGCTAAAGTCCATAAATTGAGAAAACAAATATTTAAAATAATAACTTGCTCTTTTTCCCCTAAAAAGAATTTATATCATTTTAATTTGATTATCATTTATATAGCAAATTATTATTATAAATTCTTGTCATTTTTTTTTTCAAATATGCATTCTAAATAAGTTCATGGACACTATTCTATTAAAATTAAATTGAGTAACTTTTCATATATATTGTAACATTTTTAAAATTTATCACAAAATCTATTTTTCTAACAACGTTGAAACCACTCCTGTCGCAAAGTTTGGACAAAAACGTTGGGATGACCGAACTAATACGTATAAAAAGTTTAACAAAATGGGGTGACCGGACTCAAAATTTTCGAACAAAAACTGATAAATTTACATTACATATAAAAATTTTCTGACTTGAAAACGCATAAATTACACTACTGAGGAAAAAAACAGGCCAAAAATACAAGCTTCGCCCTTGACCCCAACAACCGGGAGAGCCTTAGTGAGACAAAATTTCAAATTTCAACTGTCTATAATGATTTTGATGTTCTATGTCTGATTCATCCAAAAACACCTTTTTTTGTTAATTATAATAATACCCTAATAATTTATTAAAACGTAAATTTCGGACTTTTATAGAACAATAATAAATGTGCTTTTAACCTACACCATCTCTTTATTTATCGTGCGCCAACCTCTTATCAATAAATTTTCACACACACGCACTATCTATCGGTGTATATATATCCATATATGATGTACAAATTTCATCTCATTTCCCCTGTGTATTAGTCGGCAACCTCAAAACCCCTAAATCTCTTTCTCACATCTCTCCAGCAGGTATATATATATATATATACCTAGGTTAGTTTTAGTGAGAAAATAACATTTTTTTAGGTTAATACCGTAAAAGCAACGTACGTTTTTAAACTTTTACGAAGAATGCCCCTTTACCAAGTTTCCTTATATTGATGTCCTGGAAATATTTTAAAAAAAAGTAAAAATAAATAAAAGATAAATACCTTAAAACCAATTTTGCTAAAGTCCATAAATTATGAAAAAAAACATATTTAAAATAATAACTTGCTCTCATTATGATAAAATGACATTCAATCTTTTTCCCTTTTTTCCCTTAAAAAGAATTTATATCATTTTAATTTGATTATCATTTATATAGAAAATTATTTATTATAAATATCTTGTCTTTTTCTTCAAATGCATGTATTCTAAATAAGTTCATGGACAACAAAATTAAAGTAACTCTTCATATATATTGTAACATTTATTATTATAAATATCTTGTTCTTTTGTTCAAATACATGCATTCTAAATAAGCTCATGGACAGTATCCTAACAAAATTAAATTGAGTAACTTTTCATATATATTTAACACTTTTTTCACAAAACTAAATTTGAAACTTTTTTATTAAAAATAAGAAAATCTATACATACATAACTTTTAACATCGTTTGGAATCACTCCCTCAATGTCTGGTTAAATCTTTTTGTAACATGATGTCAAACCATTATTACTGATTTTAACGCTTTAAACCTGAGACCCACAAAAACACCATAAAAAATGAAAAAAAAAGAAAACCATCACTATAGAAAAACCCATTACTTTTTGTTTTTATTAATTATAATAAAATAATAACCCTAATAATGTATTAATTAAAATATAAATTTTGGACTTCTATAGAACAATAATAAAACATGCTCTTTCTTTAACCTACACCCTCTCTTTATTTATCGTGCCCCAACCTTTTATCAATAAATTTCCACACACACGCACTATAATATATGTATATCTATCGGTGTATATATACACATACGACGTACAAATCTCATCTCATTTTTCCCCTGTGTCTCAGCCGGCAGCCTCAAAACCCCTAAATCTCTTTCTCTCTTCTCCACCTGGTAATAATAATATTATTAACTCTTTTCTTCATCTAATTCGCTTTATTTCTTATTCAATTGTTGCATCTGCTGTCTCTAATTTCACATGTATGTTTTGATCAATTTTGATATTAGATCGATTGAAGGTTTAGGTTTTATTTGTTCAATTTGAGATTCATGTGTTAATTAGCTGATTTGTTGCATAACGGTGATAGGTTAATCGTTGTTGGTTGATTATTTGATCGGTAATTATATTATTAATAATTAATTTTAATATATTATTCTTATTATTATGTGCTGTTTACAGATCATGTAACGTTTATTTGTATAATTGAGATGGAATATTTGCTTGTTTATCAATCTTTTGATTTTATATGTTTGTTTTAATTGTTTATTTCTGGGAGATTAGTGTTTTCATGACCTGTTTGTTATCCAGACCAAAAGCGGTTTGTTGCCGGTTTGTGTTTTGTATCGATGTAAACGCTACTTTTTAATGAACAGTCTTCTGATTTTATATGTTAATTTAATTGTTTATTTCTGGAAGATTTGTGTTTTCATGACCTGTTTGCTATCTAAAAAGGGCTAGCCGTGCGTTTTGTATAGATGTAACCGCTACTTTTTAATGAAATATACGCACTTGTTTGCCAAAAAAAGTTTTGATTTTAGTGAAGTTGATAATTTTCATATTAGATCTTGACTGTTAATTTGTGATAGAGCTTGTACTTCCTTTGTGTTTGTATTATTGATTTTGTAGTAGCTATGGAAAGCTTTATTATTTGTGTTTTGTTGGTTTTCTTGGATTACTATACCTGAGAGATTATTCATTGAGATGGAATAATTGTTTTATGTTTTCAAGTTTTTTTATTTTGGTTATTTAATTGTTTATTCTGGAAGATGAAGGTAGGGTTAAGGTAGATTGTGTTATTTTTATGTCTATTGGTCTACGCAGTCAATAGCGGTGGGATAGCAGTGGGATAGCGGTTAGCGGACTTTTGCAAAATAGTGGCGCCAATAGCGGTCTAGAATAGCGGAACCACGATTAGCAGCGCTATTGGCCGCTATTTGACCGGTTTTTTATTTCTAGATAGCGGTAATAGCATTGATTTTCAAGGGTGGTATATTTGGGCTAAATTTAGAAAATACCATAATAGCCCAAACTTCAAATTTGATATATTATTTGTTTATAATCGTTTTTTTAATCAAAGCTCTAGAAGAATCATGTTATTGCTCTTTCATCTACCAACCATTCCGTGGTTGATGTGGACTCGGAGGAAGATTTCATTGCTTATGATTGAATCATGTTTCAGTTATTGATACTTGTTTTTTTTTCTTTTGATACACACACACACACGTATATATGTATTGCATGGTATTAAAATTACCGTTTTCTCACTGCTATCCCACCATGATAACCTATATTTCAAATAGCTGCCCTTGAACGCTATCTGTTTTTTTTACCGCATTAACTGCATAGCTATTGGTGATATTAATCTATGTTTTCATGCTCGCTTGTTAGATTTTTTTTATTTTAATGAAATTGTATAGTTGATGCTTCTCGTATCAGATCGAGACTATTGGTTTGTGGAATTCCTGTATGTGTTTGTTTAGATCTTGCACTTTTCCTTATCAGAAAGTTTATATTGTCGGCTAAACCTCATAATACGACTATACGAGATAATTATTTAAGATTTATTTGGAAATCTTAGATTCTTTTTTGTCACTTGCAGTAGTTATGCTGAAGTTTTGTAATTTGTGCCTTTTTAGCTTCATGTTTTACTAAACATCTTATAACTTGCATGAAACAGGATGAACAATTCAAGAGACTGCACTGGAGTATTGTTGCAGCACGTTAACCGTGTGTTAAGTTGTTAAGATAGTTTTAAGATTACAATATAAAGCAAATGGATCGACGGGACACTTCAGGTTTTGTCAGCGGCGGGTGCGATGTTCTCGGCATTTGTTGGCAGTTAACCTTAGTATTCTAGATCTTTAGCTTAGAAATACATTAAGTTTGTGGATATTATTTATAGCAGCCGAAGTTAGGTAACTTGTTCTTTTGCTAATAAGGTTTGATCAACATCAAACAAGAGACTCGCGTTTCACTTCAATGGATAACCGATTCCATGTTAACGGTTTTGCGGCAAACCATGTCCCTGATGCCTTTAGAAACCTCAGCAACTCTTTCCATGTAGTCGGGTCCGGGTCCGGGTCCGGATCAGGTTATGCAGCGGATACCACACTGCGATTGGATTTCCCAGGTTCGTTTAATCACTCCGGTCAAGACTCAAAAGGTATCAAAAGGAAATGGGGTTCGGTCACTGGGTCAAGGGACATGCAACCTGGGTTTCCATTTAGCCTATCTTTAGGCCACTCTCCAAGCTCCTCAGACAGCAAGGCCAGCTCAGCAACTGGGTGCACCAACATGTCATCTGCTAAAGAAACCGATGAAGAATCGTCAATGGACCTTGAGTTGGATTTCAGTCTCCATCTTGGTGGTGATAAGACAGCTGCCAAAAAGAAAGTGCCCACCTGTAACAAACCATCGATGGTTGATCTTGAACTGAGTTTATTCTCTGTGCCCGCCGAGTCTGATATCACCACTGTTCACTTTAGCCCGCCACCTGTCGGGTGTGATATGGACGATGGATCAATGTCATCACATCTGGAACAAAAGAATCCATCATCCAGCTTTATAGCCATGCCAACAAGTTCAGTCACATGTTCATCTGGAATAACCGAGCCACATCAGCAGCAGAGAACCGGTAGTGCAAAGACATGTCAATTCGAGGGATGTGGAAAGGGTGCACGAGGTGCTTCTGGGCTTTGCATCGCGCATGGAGGCGGTCGGCGGTGCCAAAAACCCGGGTGCAATAAAGGAGCCGAGGGTCGAACTGCTTTCTGCAAAGCCCACGGTGGCGGTCGTCGATGTGAGTTCTTGGGCTGCACCAAGAGCTCAGAAGGTCGAACCGATTTCTGCATCGCTCATGGTGGCGGTCGAAGATGCAGCCACGAAGGTTGCACCCGTGCAGCACGAGGGAAATCTGGGTTATGCATCCGCCACGGTGGCGGTAAACGATGCCAGAAAGAGAACTGCACCAAAAGCGCTGAAGGACTGTCGGGTCTGTGCATATCTCACGGTGGTGGCCGTCGGTGTCAGTTTCCGGCGTGCACGAAAGGTGCACAAGGAAGCACCATGTTCTGCAAGGCGCACGGTGGTGGGAAACGGTGCACGTTTGAAGGATGCACGAAGGGTGCAGAAGGTAGCACCCCGTTCTGCAAGGGTCATGGCGGTGGAAAGCGGTGCGCGTTCAAAGGTGGCGGTGTTTGCCCAAAAAGTGTCCATGGTGGAACCCTATTTTGTGTGGCACATGGTGGCGGGAAGAGGTGTGCAGTCCCTGATTGCACTAGAAGTGCGCGGGGGCGTACCGACTGTTGTGTCAGACACGGTGGCGGTAAACGATGCCAGTTTGTCGGATGCGGGAAAAGTGCACAAGGTAGCACCAATTTCTGTAAGGCTCACGGTGGTGGTAAAAGATGCTCATGGGGCCAGCCCGGTTCAGAATATGGAACCAATGATCAAGTTTGTAACGCATTTGCTAGGGGTAAAACAGGGTTATGCACCTCTCACGGTGCCTTGGTTCAAGACAAACGGGTCCATGGTGGTGCCACATTGGGAACCCTGGTTCAGGATACCGCACCTAGCCAGGCTCAAAAGATGGTCTTATCTCCACCGGATACTACCGGGTTTACTGCTCTAGGTTTCAAGCCTCTCGGGGTGCAACAAGGGAACAATCTGGCGGATGGTGCGAGGCGGTCAAGTGGAGCGGAAGGGAGGGTTCATGGCGGTAGTTTGATTGCTTTGCTGGCGGCAGGAAGTGGTTCGGGAGAAGGGAACGCGATGGCTCGAAAATGGATATGAAAAGGTTGGTAGTAGTGTTGACAGAATGTTTGTTTTGTTTGTTTGTTTGTAGATTGTGTTTTGTATTCAAAGTGTGTGGTTGTGTATGAATAAGTGGAAGCTAGCTTTATAACTAGAGTTGGTTTTTCAAGTGTGGGTCATTTGCTATTTCCTTGTATATTGGACGAATCAGCCTACCATGTTCTTTGTTAATATGTTATTGTTATGTTTTTGACTTTGGTTCTTTTAGTTCAATGAAATAAACCCTCTAGTTGTATTTTGTTTGCAACAATTTGCGAATGTTACATGAATAGTTATTTAAGTACATCACATGGCTTACCGTAGACTTGAATATTGAGATCAGTTAACTAAAAAGATTTGAGAAAACTAGTTGTTGGACTTTCCGCCTTGGGGGGGGGGGGGGGGGGGTTTAGACATGAAGCGTCAAATATCTGGGGATGGTTGACGCGATGGTTGGTTGAAATCTCGTCACAAGCAGGCTCAAAAAAGAAAGAAAAAGCTGTTCAAAAATAAAATTTTGGTCAGTTTTTGATACAAAGGTTGGGATTTTATAGGAACTAAAAACTGATTATTGGGTGGGCTTATTTCTTAAAGGCGGTAATAAACCTTTAAATAATTGAAGGGAATATGTTATAGTCTAGCAAATCATTTTATAATTTTTTAAAAGTATTCATATTTATATTTATATTTATATTTATATATGCAACTTGGTAAAATATGAGTTTATAAAAGCCTATTGGTGTTTCAAATGAATTGAAGTACAAAGATGATATATTGTCATATGACTTAAACCAATATATTAGCATCCTTTAGAAGATAGCATTTCTGTTTCTTTTCTTTTCTTTTTTTCTTTTCTTTTTATTTTATTTTATTTTATTATGAAAACTGATCTAGAAGTAAAGAGGCCATTGTAGTGAAGTACTGGGGTTTGATAGCAAAAGGTGTACATACTTTGTTATAAACAAAAGAATTTAAAGGTATCAGGCTATTTATACTTGTTTTTGGGCTAGAAGACATCCAATCATAAATATTACTCCAATTTTGTTTTGTATAAAATCCATACAACTCATTAAAAAGCGAGTGTCTTATAAGTTATGATACATTTAGATCTGAGTATCTGACTTGGTTATTTGGTTTTAGTCATATTATATGTTTTCTTTATGTTTAGAATAATTGTGAAGTAGCTTAGTTGATAAAGACCTGCCGTAAGTCCCTAATATTACGGACCTTGTAAGACATAATGCTTTTCCGATAGAATAGTTTGAGCCTTTTGTAAGGCAGAAAGATCTTTCGGCATGATGGCATGACTTCTTTGCAAGTTAGTAACATTATTTCAATATGGCATAAGCTTTATTTATGCTTCAGCCTTAGCTGCGTAAGCTGGCGACATATTCTAATGCATTTTAGAACAATTAAGAACAGTAATCGTCTATTTTAAAGAGAAGGTTCGTAGTATATATTTAAGTTAAATATTGATTTGTTTAACAGAGTTTCGAACATACTGTATGTATGTTAGATTTCATTTTAGTAAAATCTGTATTCTTACACTAAAGTTATAATAAAATATGAATTCTAAATAAGAATTATACGAATACAATCAAATTCACATCTCAATTCTCAAGAAACTACAGTTTTCTTTAGATGTGGCAATATGAGTGGGTTGGGTTAGATTTGGGTGATGGGTTAGGATGGGTTTGGGTCAGGATGGGTTTTTAAAATAGAGGGTTAGGATGGGTATGGGTCAAGATGAGTAAAGTTAATCCATCTTGACCCAAGTAAAGGTTAAAATGCAAAGGGTTTCAAAAACCCCTCAAAAAAATATTCAAAAATTTTAATAAAAAAATAATAACTCAAAATATAAATCAAAAATGCAAAAACTAAAATAACAAAAATGTCCCTCACGTCGTCCTCGTTCATTAAAAAAAAAAACTCGGTTTCGTGTCGGTTCAGGTTCGGTTTTTTTTTTGTTCATATTTGCTTTTTTTCGTTTCGGTATCTATTCGGTTTCAATGTTTTCGGTTTTTGTTCGGTTTTGATTTCTCGGTTTTATTCGGTTTGGGTATGGGTCAAGATGGATAAAGTTAACCCATCTTGAACCAAGTAAAGGTTAAAATATAAAAGGTTTCAAAACCCCTCAAAAAATATTCAAAAAAATTAATAAAAAAAATAATAACTCAAAATATAAATCGAAAACGCAAAAAGTAGAATAATTAAAACGTTTCCCCGGTCTTCCTCGTTCATAAAATAAAAACTCGGTTTTTTCTCGGTTCAGGTTCGGTTTTTTCAGTTTTTTTTCGCTTCGGTTTTGCTTTTTTTTTTTCATTTCGGTCGGTTTCGGTATATGTTCGGTTTAATGATTTTGGTTCGATTTCTCGGTTTCTATTTGATTCCGTGGGTTTTGTTTGAAATAAAGTTGGATAAAGCTTGTTTTAGTCCATTCTAACCCAAAAGCAAACTCATTCTAACCTATAACCAAAAGTCACTAGTATTTTCCCAACCCATCTTGACCCCTCTTGCAAAATTCTTTTGATCAATCCTGACTCATCTCAATTTTAAAAGTTATCTAAATTGACCCAAAACAACCTATTTGGGTTTGTTTTGCCATCCTTAGCACTTTTCTTAACAGGCTAATGGCCAATATTATTATGGGCTTCTACAAACGGATTATATTTTTAAAAAAATAAAAAATCTTTTCATAAGAAAAAAACAATTAAATGTCAGAAGTGGGATTTGAACCCACGCCCCCTCTCGGAGACCAGAACTTGAGTCTTGCACCTTAGACCACTCGGCCATCCAGACTTTGTTGCTTTATTTTAAACTTTAATCTATACCATAATTAATTAGCTGGCCATAGTTTTCTTCGATATCTATTATCATTTTAGTTTCTACAAGAGTTATGCAGACTTCATTTAGGTGTAACTATTTTTTTTTCTTTTTTTGTGTAACTAATTACCAACCTGTTTTTCAAATAATAATAATAATAATAATAAATAATACCAAAAAGTAATTGGCCTGTAACCTACACTCATCTTATGATGATTATAGGATGTGCTCGTAAGTCTTAGCCACAATACTAATGTATAGGTTTAATAAAAACTTGTAATTTATATTGGCAATATGATATTATCTATGCTACTTAGAATATCATATCATAAAAGTCTAGGAAAATAAATCACCTTTGATTCAATCTTTGAGGATATAACTAAGAACAATAGCATCTATGATTACAAATTACAATATTATGTCAATGTGTTTTATCTTTAACGATACCAAACATGGTGTTGCTGGATGAAATATAAAGAGAGAGTCGGTCTCTTTATGCGTCACTCACGTAATGATACTGAATCAATAGTGTGTTCACTTGATCACTGATCACATCCCTCTTTTACAAATTACAAGACTTCAATCTCTCTTATGTCGTATTTTGGACTCGCCTAGTCGCTTTCTATCTATTTCGTATGTTAGAAACGAGCCTTTTGCTGTAAAGAAACCAAAATTTTAAAGTAAGTTGGTGCAAAATCTGGCTTGTGCAAGCTTGAGATCTTCTATTGAGCAATCAAAGAACCAATGAAGCAACTATTCATTTTAAGATAAATATAATATATATATATATATATATATAATTAATTCAAGCATCTCATTATACTCTGCATCCATAATATAAATTTTGATTGAACATGAAAAAACTTATGTCAAATGTGATTCTAATATGCGCATACCGTCACTAAATTTCGTTGGATTATGTATGTGCACATGAGTCATGCATACCTCTTTTCAGTCCGCTACTTTATGGTTTGAATGCATGACAACATCTGCGTCATACTTTTGGTAGTCAATTTGGTGTTTAATCAGCGCACGAAACATCTTGAGATTAACTTACATTTTATTCATGATCATGCTCAGAGTGTTGTTGAAATCATTGATCTTCTAACCAAAAGGTTGCTTTTTGCTTGGATTGGCAATTTTCGGTCCAATCTTCACATTGCTGAAAACTGAAAATGTTTTGCTTGAGAAAGTAATTGACCACAAAATAACGCTTAAATCAAACAAAAAATAAAAAGAAACGTTTTTTGTCAGAAGTGGGATTCGAACCCACGCCCTCTCTCGAAGACCAGAACTTGAGTCTGGCGCCTTAGACCACTCGGCCATCCTGACAATATACCTCTAGTTATTTTATTTTAATTATTTGACTACTTCTGAAGCATCAATATTTTGTTAGGTTATTATTAAAACTTTTCTAAATTTGCAAAACATATCAATTTAGGATAAGAGTAATTTAAATTTTCTGATGAATACTGTGAATTCTATTTCATATATTCTACAATTTTAAAGTATTTGATTGTCACCGAGATAATGCCTCTTAAGCCTAAGAATACATAGATACATAGCATGCCTCCTTAGTCCTAATTAGAAGTTGTGTAGAAAAACTTATAAATCAAACGTATTATGACAAATTTTCTTCTTCATACATCATTATTTTGATTTACATTTAACAAGCTAGTCAGGTAAGTCAAAAGGCAGGTCACAAGTCATTAAGACGTATCAATTTAGTTAAGGTCAAAAGTCAAACATGTTTCAAAATGGTCTTGGATTGATACCAGTCGTTTTAGAAGCAAGTATCAAATGGGCACCTAATCGTTTTATGACGGAGAGTGGGGGCGGAGGTGGTTTCATGACTTCAAGTGGCAAACAGTAGACTATATATATCATGGCCAAAATGTTTTAGTTTTCTTTCGGTTTTGCATGTAATCGTGTCCACATAAAAAGCGTTTTGTTTCTATTCTGAATCCAGATGTGATGGATTTGTGTTTATCAATAACCTTCGTCTGTTTTGTTTCTATTCTGAATCCAGATGTGATGGATTTGTGTTTATCAATAACCTTCGTCTCCAATACGACAATGATCCGAAACAACTATAACGAAATGCAAGACATGTAACCCAAAGAAAGGTTCATTGTTTCTCTAGAGAGCTTACGAGCTTTACAACGTAAAGTTGAATGAATACTTGGAGGTGATTCAGCTCATTCGAGCTAACAAGTAAATATCTTAGACGTACCAACCTTCGACCTCTTTGACCATTCCTCTTAACTAGACTTTTTTTCCGACCGAACTCAACCCATTCTTGCAAGGACCCATATCTAGACCACTCAAAATGACACAACTCCACCAATTTGCTAGCCAGCATACAGAAACATAAACATTAGCATCAAAACCAAACCTGTGGGTCAGTTTAAGGGGGCAGGTTGATACCTTACAATTATTTGAGGAACACTCGACCCCGCAATTTTAACAGTTATCATATGTTCTGGCATTGTTTTGTTGTTTTCATCATAAAAAGAATATGCTAGATTATTGATTAGAGAAGTGTCAAATGCGCACTGTACAAAAATTTCGGTATAAACCGCATGCATATAATAAGATTTGACCAACAACACAAAACCAAACATACCACTAAATCATATTAGTTTTGCAACAAAGTGCCACCTAAATAAAAACTGTAACACCACGTATGAAACTGAAACACAACAAACAGCACCATGACTCTAAAAAACAAGTAAATATATTGGGCAGAAGGGTATATACATATATATGGACCTATATCATCAACCCACTTACCCTAAATCATAAAAACACAATTCTGAGTGTCTGACTGGAAAACAATAACCATTTTTTGAGATATAAAACACACCTAGTATGCAGCTTCTTTCCTTAAACCTTCTTCTTATCTTTCAGTTCTTTGATCGACCTCGGGATCTTACACAACACTTTCTCATCCAGCACTTTGTATTGCTTCTTGATTTCAATCCATGCTTTCTCGGCAAGCGGGTCTATCTTATCCTCGTATTTGTCATATGCCACAGGCACCGAGAACAGCAACACAACCGCTGCATCGTATTCAAAAATCAGTAAAATAACATTATACAAAAATTATATGTAGCATTAACTAGCAAGTGTTATGAAGTTTACATATGTAAACCAATGTCAAAAAGTTGCAGCTGTTGCTGATGAATGACACGAACCACAAGCCAGCGATAACCTAAACAATATAAAATTAGAAAAACCATTGATTTGCATGTAAATTGATTATAAAATATTGCAGCTTACGCTTAAGAACTTCTTCAAATCTTTCCCTGAAGCAATATCATGTATAGCTGCCAAACCTCGATTAATTTCAATCCTCAATGAAGACACAATTTCCAAAACAGGTTTTTCTGGAATAGAAACTTCAGGAATTTTTGGTGGAGACCTGCAAACGAAGCATCGGGTCATGAATACACATAATAATCAAAGAGTAAATAAGTTTCAGATTGTTGAAATTGGAAAATTACTCACTTCTTGATGAAGATTGAGGCATTTGACCACAAAAACAGTAGCGCTAAAGTGAGTATCAGACTGTGGCAAACAAGAGTCAGCAGATGATATTCCAACACTTCGAATAGAAACCAGATGATTGTCACGCCACCTAGGATCCCACCCGATAGTTTCTTATCCTTCCACAGAAGCAGATCAGCCGCTTCACACACAATCAAAAAGTTAGACCATTAACAAAAGATAAATTAGCATGCTTAACATTGGTAACTTTGTATTATATTCATAAAAGCAACTTAAATAAGCACTAATGTGAGCTTTGGTAGCTTATAATAATGAGAGGAAGCCAACTTTACTTTATGAATTATAAATTATAAACATTAAGCTTCCATTAAAGAATAAAGTGGGATACTATCAACCTTTATGAAGCAAAAAGCTACAATCTTAACTGGAAAAGACCTCATTAATAATTAAAGAAAAAGTGCATATCCTTTTACTTTAGTTTTAGAGAACAAGTTTAACAATATGCCAAGTGCTTGATCTAGAGGTAGAAGCCAAACGAACTCCTAATCAGCATATACATATTTCACAAGTTACAATTAGATCCATTAATTATCTCCCAATCTGTACAGTATCTAAGCTTGAAATCACGTTTATCGGTTTATAAATTATATTCATAACATAAAGCTTCCATGAGTGGGATATTAATTATATTATCAAGCTTTAGGAAACAAAAAAGTAACATCTTAACTGGAAAAAAAGACTTCAATAATAATTAAAAGAAAAAGAGATCTTCAATTCTCCTTTTGCTTTAGTTTAACTTTTAAGCAATCAAACCAAAAGAACAAATCCCAACGGTTTAACAATACGCTAAGTTCTTTCTCCACTAATCTAAATACAAAAAACAATTGAACTCTTCCTTAATCATAACCTAATCAAGCATATACCTATTTCACAAACTACATCTAGATCTACTGTTGCAATCAATATGTTATAAAATCATGATTATTAAACAGCTGAATACGTAAGCAATTAAAACATATTCTTATTCTCCAACTACAATTAGATCTACTGTTGTCATCAACAGGTTACAGTATCATGACTATTATCAGTTTATCACTACACAAATTATACAGAAATTAAACAACTAAAGCAATCAAAACATACACCTACTTCACAAATTACAATTAGATCTATTGCGTTCATCAATATGTTATAAAATCAAGAATATTATCTCTGCACAAATTACACAGAAATCAACCTGAGGCAATTAATTCATATTCCTATTCACAAATTACAATTAGATCTACAGTAGCAATCAAATGTCACAAAATCATGATTATTATCACTACACAAATTGTATACAAATTAAAAAACTGAAGCAGTTAAAACATGAATTAATATTTTCAGTACAATTTGTGTAGTGATAATAATCATGATCTAATTGTAATTTGTAAAAAGGAATACACTTTAACTGCTTATTATCACTCCACAAATTATACAGAAATTAAACAACTAAGGCAGTTAAAATATATACCTAATTCACAAATCACAATTAGATTTACAGTTACAATCAAAAAGTTACAAAACAACGATTATTAGCACACAAATTGTACACAAATTAAACAAATGAAGCAATTAAAACATATTCTTATTCACAAATTACAACTAGATCTACTGTTGCAATCAATATGTTATAAAATCAAGATTAATAAACAGCTGAATATGTAAGCAATTAACATATATACCTATTCACAAATTACAGTTAGATCTACTATTGTCATAAATAGGTTAGCAAACTCATAATTATTATCAGTTTATCACTACACAAAATCATACACAAATTAAGCAAGTAAAACAAATAAAGCATACACCTACTTCACAAATTGCAATTAGATCCACTGCTTTCATCAATATGTTATATATAATCATGAATATTATATTATCACTACACAAATTATACAGAAATTAAACAACTGAAGCAATCAAAACATATACATATTTCACAAATTACAATTAGATCTACAGTTGCAATCAATATATCATAAAATCATCACTATGACTACACAAATTACACAGAATTACATAACTTAATACATAAGCAATTAAAACATATCCCTATTCACAACTTACAATTAGATCTACATCTACTGTTGTCATCAATAGGCTGTAAAATTATGATTATTATCACTACACAAATTATTCAGAAAATAAACAACCAAAGCAATTAAAATAAATTCCTATTTAGATTTACTGTTGCAGTCAATATGTTATAAAATCATAACTATTATTCACTGCACAAAATTATACAGAAATTAAACAACTAAAGCAATTAAAACACATACATATTCACAAATTATAATTAGATCTACTGTTTTCACCAATAAGTTATAAAAATCATGATTATGAGTTTATGACTACACAAATTATACAGAAATTAAACAACTAAAGCAATTAAAATAAATTCCTATTTAGATCTGCTGTTGCAGTAAATATGTTATAAAATCATAACTATTATTCACTACACAAATTACACAAAAATTAATCAACTGAAGCAATTAAAACACATACTTATTTCACAAACCACAATTAGATCTACAGTTGCAATCAATATATTATAAAATCACCATCATCAGTCATCACTACACAAACTGTACGGAAACTAAGCAACATAATAAAGCAAGTTAGGGCAAAGTATTATATTATTATACGTTTTCCACCGCCGAAGACATGATGCACCGGCTTTTTCCTGCCAAACAGGCGAAAAACCTTCGATTTGATCTCCGAAACCTTGCTATCGTCATCTGAATCTGACGAAGAAGAGTCGTTCTTCAGGTCGTGAATCTTGTCCGATATCTTCTCAATCAACGACTCGGACTTGTGATCTTCGTGATCTGACATGATACTGAATTTGAATTGAAATTAAAACCCTAGGATTTGAATTGAAGCTAATTGTCTTGGATTTGGTGTGTTGAGTGATGCAAATGAACACTGTGTATGGATGCTTAGGTGGTTTTTATATGCTCAAGGGTTTGGTGCCGAGCCTCAGGTTTGGAGTGGGGTCTTTCCGAGCCTGGTGGTTCGGAGATGGGTTATACTTATATGCTAATTGGCGTGATTGATTGATGTGTATTAAGGTTACGAGTTTGGGTTGGTTTTGTTTTACTCCTTTTACTTTGTTTAGTTGTCCTTTTTTCCCCTAGTACTTTTTTTTCTCGCAAAAGATATATTTTTTCTCATTGAACGTAAAACGATTACAGTAAAATGATGGGCAAACGGACAACAAGCTGCATTGTAACCCTTTTTTTAATAGTAAAGTCAGTCCTGCTAAGTACGAAGCTTTAAGACTTAGGAGCTGAAAACGTACCATGCACGACCAGCTGAACCCTAGTAAAAAATTTCATATCTCTATAGCAGAAAACAAAATGTGTCAAAAGCAAATGAACATGCATAAATATTTGGTTTTGATTAGGATTTGAGAGGATACAGTTATAGGCAATCTTATATATATAGTTAAAGGTTATACATATGTATAGTTAAATATATTGATGAGTTTTAAAAGTGTCTTTATGGTGAATATGCTAGCTTATTTCAACAACTTAGGGGGTGTTTGGATGAACTTTTTAAACTTGCTTATTTGATTTTTGTAAAGCAAAAACACTTTTGAAAATCTCTATTTTGAAGCTTTTGGAGGAATTTTGCCAAATAACTTTTGTTTTTCAAAAATCAAATAAGCAGCAAAAGCTTACCCAAACACCCCCTTAGTTTGAGACAAGAAATATTGTACGTTAAAAGTTGTAGTTTGTTAATTAGAGTTAAAAGTAGTACAATATATTCAGTGACGAATCTTTGACGAAAACGGCGACAAGCTCAAATTTTCGGACGAAATGAGGGGAGCTCAAATTTTCAGCGAAAACTGGTAAATTTACATTACTTAGCAAAAAACGTAGAGTGAAATCAAATTTTCAGACGAAAACTGATAAATTCACACTATTGAACAAAAAAAAAGACCAACCCATCCCGAGGAACAACAAAGGTTTGCCTCATAAATATATTAGTCTAGCAGTATGAGGTCATCACTCGTAAATACAATATTGTTGGTTCAAATTCGTTCAAATACATTATAAATATGGAATATATGTATTAAATAAATTGTGATTAAAAGAAACATTAATTTTTACTTCGTCAAGAAGACATTATGTTTTTAACTTCGTCATGAAGTCTTGATCAAAAGTGATTTTATTGCTACGTCACTTGCATCAGCATAAACTTCTCCGTAAACAGCCTGGATTATAATTATTTCCGTACTATAACAATTAAGTTATTTAGTTATTTATATAAACAGCCTGGATTATAATTATTTCCGTACTATAACAATTAAGTTATTTAGTTATTTATATATCTATGAAGTTTTGTTTTTATAAATTAGACAAAACATTGATATATTTGTTCTGATAATTTCCTTTTACAAAAATTCCAAAGCAAAGAATTTAATTTTTGAGGTGACGTGCCATTAACGGCCGTGCATGCACGTCGTTAACAGGGGGTCCACTAGCTTTCACAAGTGTGTGACAGGTGGCAATCATCCGGAATGTCCATCGACATAAGACGATACAAGTTCTAGTAAGTTTTGACAAATGTGAAATGTTCTTATTCTTATACATTTATTATGTATGCAAAACAACCAAGTTTAAGATTTGAAATGAACAAAGATGTAACCTTTGAAGAGCTATAAGTTTTTTTTTTCTTTTTTTTTTCACAGTAACTAATGAAGTCTCATAATTCACCCTTCAGTTTATAATCAACCATAATAGAGTTTTTATTCCAGTTGATTTATTTGATTAATAAAATAGTCTTTGAGTTGGGTTAGGATTGAAATGAGTTTAAGCATATTTAGGATTGAGTTTGAAAATTGCTTATTGGCTTATTTGTGTTTTCAAAAAGCCAATAAGTGACAAAGTGTTTGGCAATCATAAAAATCATTTTTATTTTAGCTTTTTGAAGGGTTAAAAAACATTTTTATAAAAGCCCAAAATTCTGACTTTTTAAAATGGTTTTTTGAAAAAACCAATAAACATTTTTCATACTCAATCCCAAACATAGTTGGGAGGTATTGTAATTTGTGCGTTTTATTTTATAATAATAAATAGAGCCGAACAAGTTGTTCAACCTCGTATTCGTGTGTCTGATCAAAAGCCTGATTTTCAAAAAAAAAAAACTTACAACGGGTTTGTTTTATTTTAACATTGTTATATACAATATATATTTTTTTTTAAGTATTTAAAGTTTCATACTTGTTCAACATCTTTACAACTATATATTTTTTGGAACCATCATCTTTACTTAAACCAAACTCAATACTTCGTGTAGAAGACTCATCGGACATTGAATACAACTGTGGAGCCCCATACTCATTTTGACCCATAATGTTAAGTATGCGTTTTAAAATTACTCATATTAATAATTCAATTTATACTAGCTTGTCATTAAACCCATTGGGTCTATTTTTATCATCTTTAGTACCACACTTTTTAAGGGTATCATTAGATATATGATTATATTCCCATCATAGTCTCTTCTTTACCTAAAACAAAATTTTATATTAGAAATAATTATTATAAGAAATTAGGTGATTTTAACAATGAAAATGAAGTGAAAATGAGAGGAAATGATGTAAAAGGGGACGCGTTGTCCCTCAAAGCTGCTATCATGATCCCATAAACTTTTTGGGTTTCATTCACGTGCCTCCCACCCATCTTTTGCTTTCTTAGAATATTCATCCACTTGAATATTCTTAGCTTAACTTAACTTAACTTACTCGGTGATATATAACAATTTATGAATTTTTAACTTATAATTTAAGTGGTATTTTTACTATGCTCGGAATAATTATAAATTAACATTATAGTGTATATGATACTTGTTTTCATGCATTCAAGTGTTCAACGGTGGAGTAAACGCTAAGGTTGGAAAAAATTATGTAAATTAAATGTGTAATTTTATTTTACACGTTGAAAGTTAGTTTTTTATAAATGCCACTAAACTGATATCAGGTGTTACAAACTCGAAAGAAAACTGTTACATACTTAGATGATAAAGTCATATCGGGCCAAGATGTTCACAAATCTTAAATGATTTTACACTGTCAGCCTGCCATTGATGAACGAAAACTTTAAACATATAATCACACAAATTAGTAACTTTACCCTAAGAGCATGAGTCGCAATGGCGGACAAAAGCTTAATAAGTCAGGAGGGTATAGACCCCACTAAGCTTTCACTAGCCCTTAGTAATTTCAGATTTTTATAGTGTTAAATCTTGTTAAAAAATATTAGGTCCCCTTTAGTTTTCTTTTAGCCCCCCCCTCCCCAAGTTCTAAATTTCTCTCAAGTCTCAACCCAGTAAACAAGCCCAACTCATTGAAAAACTCCATTTGTTAGTGATCAAATGAGAAAAATAGAACAAAAAGCCTAACATGGACAATTCAAGCGATCAAGCCGCTGTCGGCCATATTCCAACCGAAATCAGAAGGGATATTAGGTTCGATATCATTTGGTGAATTAGAGTAGTCGCATTATCGCAAGCATCCAATTAAAATCAAACACGATATATCAGGTTGGTATGGCTTGAGTAATTGAGTTTTTATGTTGAATTAAACTGTTGAAGTTTTAATCCATATGTTAATTCTATTTTTTTTTATTGCTTGAGCATTGTGAGAACTCAGTAGCAAATATTGTAGTTTTTATCTTTTAAATTTAATTGCTCGAGTTATATAAAATAAAACTAAAAGTTACATAAAATAAACTGAAAATGATTGAATTTTTGGCTTAAATTTGTTGTCTGATAGGTGTCATGTAACATTCTTATAATTGAAACTCTAGACCTAGCTTAGTTGATTAAGATCTTCCTAGGTTAAGAGTTTTGGATTACCAACCTTGTCAAAGAGATGAGATACGAAGAAAGTGTTGCTTATTGTTTGCCCCCCGCTGAATAAAAATTATGAATCCGCCACTGATGAGTCGCCTGTCAATCAAAATTCAACACTCATAGAACTCAAATCCAAATGCCTACTGTTGAATCATGAATTGAAGTCGTGAGTTAGCGCTAATTAAAGACGGATAACAATATACAAAGCTACTTTTAATTATTCCATTTTTAACATCTAACATTGTTGTTTACCAAATCTTAATACTAACAAAACATGTCACGCCTAGCAAAACGAGCATATTTACGTTAGTCTTGACAAGCTAAAACGAATTTACACAATATTAAAAGACATGCATATATAGCCATCTTGTAAACGAAAGAAAAGAATTTAACTTTATGTCAAAACTACATTTTGATATAAGACATTAAGAGGAATTATATTTGACGTTTCTAACTATTTTTCAAATATGAATGAAACATGTTTAGATTTACACTTATACAAGGATGAAGGTATTGAGTGTTCTGACCTAAACATTTGGTACAAAATTCAATAATACATATTCAAAAAGCCTTTATGGTAAACTAACTACCAGACACGTTGGATTTTACAGGCCAACAACCTCAACTATTGAAGGATGATCAAAACCATTTGTTGCTCGTTTGAAGTCATCGTTTTCTATTATACTCTGTTATAAACCCATACATATACATATGTACATAGTATGACTCATGGTTTACACACATTATGATTTCATTACTAAAAATGTATAGTTATTCATCTAACGAGTCTATTTATATACATATGTGCATAGTATGACATATTTGTTATCGATAAAGATTAAGGTATCCGAAACATTATTCATCTAATGAGTCTATTTATTTGACACAACGATAGAAAATATGCAAAATGTGCGAGTATTACTTAATTAAAAAAGAAAATAACATACATCATGATTGCATTATGGGGCCCAGCAAGGGAAAACTTTGTGTACTACATATGCTACACCATAAACTCTAAAACTATGTACACCATGCTACAATTCAAATTACAATAAACTAACAACATATTAACCAAAAGAATCAAACTTTACTACTTTGCATGACCCTTTTCGCCCTCCCGGCTTTTCCATTCAAAAGGTACAAGTTTCCTCAATTTTGATGGCTTGTTTGGTAACTTTGCAAGCGGGGCAGTCATTGATCTTTTCAACAGGCTACCGCTACTTTATGGTGTTTTAGTTCCATCGGTGAACTCTTATTCTTGAACAATTTACTTGGAGATGATGATCTGCTGGATTGAGGTGTAAAATCTGACCAGTGGAATTGACCTTTGGTGGGGTCGTTGACTATGTGACCTGGCGCCTAAGAAATCAGCCGCTTGTTGTTGGTCACTGATGGAGGCGATGAATAAAGTGGTGCATTGCGTCCTCTCTGCAGGCAATCCTGTAAACAAAGTCACGAAGCCCTGATTAAACGAATAAGTTATCAAATTTCAAAACGGGTCGATAAATTAAGCTAATCGAACAGGGGATGGCTTAAAGACAACCACATTACAAAGAAATCAGAGTTGGTTGACAAAAGTTTGAAGGCGATAAATGAGGGAGGTTTAGGGTTTGATATATGAGTTTTGGAGAACGACCATGACATGTGATGAAAACACAGACGGTGACGACAATGGTGGATTCAAACGCCAAAAGACAAACAAAATGCAAGCAAAATCAATAGAGAAATCGATCTAGTTACCAGACGGAGTGCCCCTGTGATAGCACGAACAAACCGCAGAGGCACGCAACCTAGGGAGCAAGACGACACTATACGTACTTGTAATTCATGCATAAAAACACGTCGGAGTAGAACAGCAACAGACCGAGTGTAGTAAGAAACTATGCAGTCAATCTCGGTGGTATATCAGTGGTATCTCAGTTATCTGTCCTCGTGTGAAATATCGATCAAAATATCGGCCAGATTATCGGTACCGATAATATTGGCAATATTGACCGATATTTCACCGATATTCCCGATATGAGTGTTTTAAGTCTTAATTTTCAACTTTTAGTGTTTAATGTTGGTGTTTCGAGTATTAACCAGTTCCTACTTTCTACAATTGTTAGTGTTGCAAAAGGTTAATTTGTTAATAGGAGAATATACTGAATTGTTAGTGTTAAACTGCTATATATATATAAATTCTACATGATGTTAAAATTACCGATAGATAACCGATATCTCAAATATCGGTCATCGGCCGATATCCGATATTTTTCCCCATTAACTGCTTAGGTAAGAAACTTGTTAACATATAATTTAAGGAAAAACAGAACAATTTAAACTCAAAAAAAGAAAGAAAGAAATATACTTAAGGCCTAAACACCTGTAGAACTCAATCTTCAAGACCAAAAGAAAATGACAGGCATTTGGTCGAACACCTGGTGTGCAGCCTAAAAAGAGTACAAAAAACCAAAATACATCAAACCCTAATTTCATCAGCAAGCATGACAACAGACGAAACCGAATAAGCAATGCACACACTAACACTAAAACCCTGATTTCATTAGAAAAAGCAAGAGGAACGACACTAATTACCTGATGAGAAGAAGAAGAAGAAGAAGAAGAAGAAGAAGAAGAAAAGGCCAAGCATAACAGAGTACAAAAATGTGCTGTTTTAAATTAATAACTCTTCGAAAGTCGGATTCCTTTTCAACGTGTAAAAATATTATTGGCGTGAAGAAATATCCCGGTAATGGCTACGGTTTGTCCGGAACGTGAGAAGAATGAGAGTAGGTGGAGCATGTTTTTTTCTCATCCGAGTTTACTCAAATGCATTCTCGGTTTTAAAATACTAACGAAAATAGGGAAAGAAAGGAAAAGAAATTATATATTTTTAAACGAAATTCTTGAGTTAAAATAAAAGAATATAAACAGAAGTGTTAATTATATTCTTAATTTAGATAGGAAGGAAAAGATAGAAAAAAATTGTAAGTTTATAATCATGTAAGGAAAAGATATGGTAAATTAGTAATATTGTCATGACTATAAACTTTCCTTCAGAATCCGGCCATATTTGACTGGAAAATTTTGGAGGAAAAAAACACTAAATTTTCTTTTCATTCTTTTTCTTTTCTTTTAATGAAAAAACTCAAGAATGAAAAAAGAAAAATTTTCTTATCTTTTCTTATCTAAACCCTTAAATAAAAAACTCAAAAATGCAGTGTAAGTGTTTGATCTCCTAATGGTGTAAGGTACCTCATATTTTTGCTTTTTGTGTTCGGGATTTGGTTGTGTTGTATAAATTTTTGACATTTCATGAAGCAAAAGCGAAAGTGTTTCATGCGGTTTGTTTAATCACAATGTGGTGCTTTTGGAAGAAACGGAACGCCTTAGTCCACAATGGAAAGCCGGCTAACCTTCGATATTTGATTGAAGAGAATAAAGCTCTTGGTTATATCTGGATCAAGCATAGATCTAAAAGGAAAGGTTTAACGTGAGAGGACTGGACCAAGTTTCGATTGTAATAAGTAGTTGTTCTTGATCTTGTTGTTTGGCGGTGGGCCTTGGTGATGTCAAGCCTGTTTTTTTCTTATAATTGTAATTGGCGGTGCTAGCTTCTTGCTAGTATACTAATAAAACTTTGTCTGCCTTTCAGAAAAAAAGTATCGTAGTTACATATATCATTACAAATATTAGTTAAACGTGTTGGACAAATGCATAGAAAAAGAACAATATATTTACACTAAAACGGAGTTACACATAATATTAAAAGATATACATGACCATTATTTTTTTAATATATGAAGTAACATCATTTCGGGTTGTGTTTTAACGAAAAAAACAAATCAAAAAAATATGGTCAAGACTCAAGAGAAGAAGACGCAGAGAAGAAAGATAAGCTTTTATGTCAAAATTTCATTTTGATATCACACATTAAGAATTAGATTTGACGGTTAAAACTAGTTTTTAAATATGAATGAAACATGCTTAGACTTTAGAGCCATACGAATGATGAAGGTATCAAGTATTTTGAACTAAACATGTGGTTCGCTTATTCAAAAAGCCTTTATAGTTTATGGTGAAATATAACATATGCTAGATCTAACAACTTCCCCGAAAGATCAAAAACCATTTGTTGCTCGTTTGAAGTCTTCCTTTTCTATTATACTCTCTTATATGCCCATACATATACCAATTAACATAGTATAACTCATTGTTTTTACACAGGAGGCAATATGTATAAGAAAAAAAGATAAAGAAGGAAAAAAAAGGATAAAATTTAAAAGTGAATAGAGATGCGGGGTATCGATCCCCGTACCTCTCGCATGCTAAGCGAGCGCTCTACCATCTGAGCTACATCCCCTTTTAATAGGATTTAATATACAAAATAACTTATAGAGTTATAAAACTCAAAGTTTAATCAAAAGAAATACAAATGTCACAGTAAAAACACAATATATGAACTCTAAAAATCATTAAAAACACATTCGTTATCGGTGAAAGTTTAAAGTTTCCGAAACATTATTCATCTAACGAGTCTATTTATTTATCACGCGATAGAAACTATGCAAAATGTGCGACTATAAGGAAAAAGAAAATAACATACATAGCTGGTTGAATTATGGGCCCAACAAGGGAAACTTTTCTGTACTACAAATACTACACCATAAACTCTAAAACTATACACACCAAACTACCAATTCAAATTACAGTAAATTAACAACATAATTGACCAAAAGAATCAAATTTTACTACTTTGCATGACCCTTTTCGGCCCCTCGGCTTTTCCACTCAAAAGGTACAAGTTTCCTCAGTTTTGAAGGTTTGTTTGGTAATTTTGCAGGCGGGGCAGTCATTGATCTTTTCAACAGGCTACTGCTACTTTCATGGTGTTTTAGTTCCATCGGTGAACTCTTATTCTTGAACAATTTACTTGGAGATGATGATCTGTTTGATTGAGGTGTAAAAGTTGACCAGTGGAATTGACCTTTGGTGGGGTCGTTGACTGGTTGTTTCAGCTTCTTTGAACTATGTGACCTGGCACCATCTGGACCATTGGTGGATCCCACGGGTGGTCTTGAACTCGGGATGGTGAATAATGCTTTTTCGAGCTTCTCGTCTGATGTTAACTTGCTAGTTCCTATAGATTTCTGGGAAGATTTCCTATGCCAGCTGGCGAGCCCATATTGGTTGCGCTTACGAAACTCTGCTGCAATGCTGCATAATGTTTGTGCAGCAGACAACGCCCTTGGAGAATGTTGTTCACCTGTGATAGAACAAGTAGATTTATAAAGTTATTATATATTAATATATCCCTATTTTTCATCATGGAAAATGCACATATTATTATTAATCTTTTCACAAACATGCAACCTTTAGAAGCTGTTGTGCGGGTCCCAGAAGGTGTTATTTCTTGATCAACCTTTACAGTTGACTGCGGCTGTTGGGTTTGTAACGGGACTAGGCTCTGATTATACGTAAAAGACTGAAAATCCTGAAGATAAGTAGTAGCATTTATGTCCCGTAAAGAAGCGGTTGACTTTCCCATTTTGACCCATCTACTTTGGCACGCGCTCTTACTCGGTGTTGACTTGACCACATCTAGGTTAGCTTTGAAATGTCCTCCAGAAACATGCGACCAAGGAAACATTGGTAAACTACCTCCATTGTGTACTGTCGTTATTAATAACGTTAACAGTTAATGCATAATAAAAAAGAGAAAATTACAGCAATAGTCCTCGTGGTTTGATCATTTTGAAATTCTGGTCCCCAGAGTTTTATAATTGCAAACTCAGTCTAAACATTTATGAGAGGGTTGCACGTTTAGTCCCCACCATTAATCCCAGTTATTTTCCAACGAAAAAGGGATGCCATGTGTCATTTCAGCGATGGTAATTGTGTCTTTTCAAACACGGAACACTAATAATACTCTCCTTCAAATTCTAAACTCCTAATGTTCACTTCATCACCTTCAATAACCGAACCCTCGATTTTTCACTGATCAAAGGTGATAAGGTCAATGCTACGAGTTCTGGAGTTTAAAAGAGTATGTTATCAAGGTCCCGTGAATGAAAAGACACAATTACCCTAACATGAATGACACATAACACTTATCCGTTAAAAACTAACTAGGATTAACGGTGGGAACTAAACAAAAAACCCGTCTCAAATGTTTGAACTAAGTATGCAACTTTTAAAATGTGGGACCAAACTTGCAATATGGTCAAACCACAGGGGCCATTTGTGCAATTTTCTATAACGAAACGTTTATAAAAGTTACCTTTTAAAGACAAAGTAGGCTTCATACTGTCAAGAAGCATAACATCAAGATCCTTATCTGGAGGAAGAGTTAAACGGTCCAAAATATCTTTCGGTTCAAACAATGGAAACTGAAGTATATTTGCACGGTTATTAATGGCACCCGCGCAACTTTCCACCTTAAATATAACCTGTTAATTGTATTTAGTTAGGGTTTTTTTAGCCCATTTGGTTAGATAGAGCCCATGGGCCCTTTATTGGCTGTTAGCTAGGGTTTGATGTGTATATATAGATGTAGTGGGTTATGTATTATTCACACCTTCAAGTAATAAACAATACTTTCCTATAAACCATTTCTTTACATGGTATCAGAGCTAGAGCTCTTGGTACAAACCCCTGTCTGAATATCAATTCCCGTTTAAGTTCCAGAAGTTCAAGACCTGCTACTTTTCACCATCACTGTTCATCACTTACTGTTCATCCCTGCTACTGTTCACTCCTGTTCCAGTTTCGGCCAAAACCGTTTATCTCACCTCCACCACCACTGAACTCGTCACCCCTCGACTTGCCGACCCTAAAAAAAAATCACTGCCGCACCACCACTGACGCGCCACCACGCGCTGCCGTCATTTGCAGCCGCTCTCCCACGCGCTGGCGCGTGAAGGAGCGTGCGACGCCGCTGCAGCCGGTTTTTTCTTCCAGTACTGTCGGAATAATATTCCGACTAACCTCCTGCTCCGCAACCGCCTTTCGCCGTCTGCCACCACCACCTTCTGCCATCACCCGCCACCTGCTGTTCCGACAAGTTTTATTTAAAACCTAAATCAGTTCTGGTCCACGTTGTGCGTTTCGGTTCCACAAATATTGTTTGAAATCACCTGCCTAGTTCTGAGTTTGTTGGGTATTGTCAAGTTCACCATCACTTGTTCCCAATTCCGTCTTTTACAATGGAAGAGAAACACACGTATACATTTACTAAGGAGGAGCATGATCTGATTCAACGGTTTCTTGCCTCCCAGTTGAATCCTCCTCAAACCAACTCAGCACATCCGAGTAAGTTTTCTAGCCTCGACTCATCGTGGGTAATCGATTCTGGAGCCACACATCACATGACTGGGAATCGGGGCATTTTTTCTAGTCTTCAAAATGTTTCCCATACACCGGTACGTCTTGCCGATGGATCTTCATGTCCCGTTCTCGGCATAGGATCCATCAGCAACTCGGAAAACCTAAAACTGTCTTCTATCCTATTTGTTCCTAAATTTCCTACCAGTCTTTGTTCAGTGAGTCAGATTACCAAACAAAACAACTGTTCTGCGACCTTTTACCCAACTCACTGCGTTTTTCATGAACTAGGAACAAACCGGGTAATTGGTACTGGTTTTGAATCAGGAGGTCTCTATCGTATATCCCTGTTTTCGCATCCTGTAGCAAACTTATGTGATTCCGCTGTCAGGGAGGCTCACTGTCGGTTAGGTCATCCCTCTACAGCGGTTCTAAGGCAAATGCAACCAAATTTACCACTTTCCTCTTTTAATTTTCATTGTGAGTCGTGTCAACTTGGTAAACATACCAGGCGTCCCTATCCCCCTAGGGTACCTAATCGAGTCAGTTCTTGTTTTGAACTGTTGCATTCTGACGTATGGGGTCCTTGCCCTATCAAATCTACGTTGGGTTTTGAATATTTTATTACCTTTATTGATGACTATTCTCGCACTACTTGGGTTTATTTGATGAAATCTCGTAGTGAGGTATTTTCCATATTTCGAGAATTTAATGCTTATGTTCAAAACCAATTTAACACCACCATTAAAACTTTACGTTCTGATAATGCTAAAGAATACTTTTCCACCGACTTTTCTTCATACTTAAAAACCAACGGCATTATTCATGAGTCATCGTGTGCGTATACATCTCAACAAAATGGTGTGTCCGAACGCAAAAATCGTCACATATTGGATGTTGCTCGCACAATCATGATCCAGTCACGTGTTCCTCATCGTTTTTGGGGAGATGCCGTTCTCACTGCCACATATTTGATTAACCGCATGCCCACACCCGTTCTTCATGGTAAAACACCGTTTTCTGTACTATTTCCCAACGATGATCCATTTCCTCTCGCACCTAAAGTTTTTGGTTGCGTCGCCTATGTTCATGACCATCGTCCGAAAACCATCAAACTTGATCCCCGAGCCATTCGTTGTGTCTTCCTTGGTTACTCACGGGTTCAAAAAGGGTATCGATGCTATAGCCCTTCTCTTCACCGCTACTTTACTAGTGCCGATGTCACTTTTAATGAGCCCTGTCCTTACTTTCCTGAGTGTTCCACTCCTGTTTCTGACCCATTTCCTGACCTCGATATACCCACATCTCCCTTCATCCCCACCATTCCTGTGTCAGTTCCTTCTACCGATCCAATCTCCTCTGATTCTGACCCACCGATAGAATCTCCGCCACTGCTTTTCACATATGCTAGGCGAAGTAGGGGTCAAACATCAGCGACTCTTGAATCACAACCTGGCCACGACCCCGAAATACCCTCCGATACTCCGCCTACATCTGACACACCTGTTTATGACCCTCCTGGTGCCCCACTTCCCGATATACCTATTTCCTTTCGCAAGGAACCCCGGACATGTACTCGTTACCCAATTCAGGACTATGTTGCCTACACCCACCTATCTCCTGAATCTCATGCGTATACCACTACCCTTGATTCCTACCCGATTCCCAAAAATGTGACGAGCGCTCTCGCTCACCCAGGATGGAGACAGGCTATGGAAGATGAAATTGGGGCTCTAAAGTCCAATCATACATGGGATCTTGAAACACTTCCTAAAGGGAAGCGTATTGTTGGTTGTCGTTGGGTGTTTACGGTTAAACTACACCCGGATGGCTCCCTACACCGCTTAAAGGCTCGGTTGGTTGCAAAAGGGTATTCTCAGGCATATGGCATTGATTACGATGAAACTTTCTCTCCGGTTGCTAAAATGCCATCTGTCCGTATTTGCATCGCTCTTGCTGCCATTAATCATTGGCCGCTCCACCAGCTTGATGTCAAGAACGCCTTTCTTAACGGTGTTCTTGAGGAGGAGGTATATATGGAGCAGCCCCCAGGGTTCGTCGTTGAGGAGGAGGCCTCGAAAGTTTGTAGACTACGTCGTTCTCTATATGGTCTTAAACAGTCTCCCAGGGCATGGTTTGGTCGATTCTCTAGTGTCATGGGACAGTTTGGGATGACTCGGAGTTCCTACGATCACTCTGTCTTCTTTAGACACCAGAAAGGGAAGAGGATTATCGTAGTTGTTTATGTGGATGATATTATAATCACAGGTGATGACGAGATCGGGATTTCCGAACTCAAGCAGTTTCTTCAGTCTCAGTTTCAGGTCAGCGACTTAGGTCGACTGAGGTATTTCCTTGGCATAGAAGTATCCCGATCTCCACAAGGAATACTTCTCTCCCAACGAAAGTATGTTCTTGATATGTTAACTGAATGTGGCTTACTGGGTTGTAAACCTGTTGATACCCCAATGCTTCCTACGAAGAAACTCCTCCCAAAGGAAGGAGATCCAATGAAAGATCCTGAGCGATACAGACGGCTGGTTGGTAAACTTAACTATTTAACCGTCACACGACCGGATATCTCCTTTACTGTCAGTGTTCTGAGCCAATTTATGGCTACACCATACACCGGTCACTGGGATGCTGCCCTTCGTGTCTTAAGATATCTTAAGACCTCACCTGGCTTGGGCATATTATACTCTGATCAGGGTCATTGTCGTGTAGGTGCCTTCACGGAAGAAGGAGATGGTCGGATATCAGGGTTCTCAGATGCAGATTGGGCAGGTTGTCCAATTTCTCGACGATCTACCACCGGATATTGTGTGTTTGTTGGAGGAAACCTTGTATCATGGAAGAGTAAGAAGCAACACACGGTCTCCCGGTCGAGTGCCGAATCAGAATATAGAGCCATGGCAGATGTAACATCAGAGATGACATGGGTTCGTCGTCTTCTCAGAGAGCTCGGGGTTGTTTCTAATGACTTGATGAGGCTATACTGTGATAATCAGTCAGCTATTCACATAGCCAAGAATCAAGTATTTCATGAGAGGACAAAACACATTGAGGTCGACTGCCACCTTATCAGAGATCGGGTAGTAGGCACACAAATTGATCCTCCTTCCATTCAACCAATTCATGTGAAGACAAATTTCCAGCTAGCCGACATTCTAACTAAACCGCTCCGGAAAGCTCAGATAGATTTTATTTGTAACAAGTTGGGCATGATTAACATCTATGCTCCAACTTGAGGAGGAGTGTTAATTGTATTTAGTTAGGGTTTTTTTAGCCCATTTGGTTAGATAGAGCCCATGGGCCCTTTATGGGCTGTTAGCTAGGGTTTGATGTGTATATATAGATGTAGTGGGTTATGTATTATTCACACCTTCAAGTAATAAACATTACTTTCCTATAAACCATTTCTTTACATAACCCAAATAATGAGCAGCTGCTTAATAGACAAATTCTTAGAAGATAAAGATTAATACAGAAATTTAACTAACCTTATTACAAGCAGACGGGTCTACTGCATCTCCTTTGTTGTCATCATTTGTGCTAGAGTTTGTTAAATAGTTAAAACTAGCATCAACAGCAGGCACCTTCGGAGTTTGAGTAAGCTTGTGGAGATGAAGAACCGAGCACGCTTCTCTAACTGACTGCAAAATACTTCCATTTAACGCTTCTGTTGACTTTTCTTTCACTTTAATGGAGTCGGGACACTTGTAACTCCCATCAAGGAGCTCTTTCAGTGACATTTCTTTCACGTGTTTTGCAAACTCACGAACATCATGTTTAGAACCGTACACCCCTGTTCCACACAATAACATTAAATGAATTAAATGAACATAATAATACAGAATAATAATATTTCACTGCAAAAAGATCCATACCGAGTACGTTATTTCCACCAGCAGCTGAACTAAAGTTCGACAAACCCGCCTTAACAGAAAAAGAATCACACTTACTCTTCGAAATTTTCCCACTCCGTTTCTCACTTCGTTTCCCAGAAACAACCGTCTTATGTCGACCCGTCTGTGTTCTATCCACAACACTGTATCTAACTACATTGTTCCCGTCAACCCCTGCCGTCACATCCAAAGAACCTTCCATATGCGCTAACCGTGACCTTCTAGAACCATTTCCATTACCATTACCATTACTTCTACAACCTTTCCCGGACTTCCTTTGCAGATGCTTACCCACCATATCAAGGCCATCAACTGCATCCCCGTTTCGAAGACCGGTCAATTCACCAGCTTGCCTGTACAGACAGGCAGCTGGTTTTGAACCATTTACATTACAATTATCATCTGTAAAACATTAGTAATAATATTAATAGCCAAATAATAGACAATTTGCAATGAATCAGAAGCAAACATAACTAACCAAACCCTAATTTAAAACTAATTCTAAACTACACGAACAGAAATGAAAAAAGCCCTAATTAATTCCGTAGACATTTAAATAACAGGACTCATATAGAATCAAACTGTACATATACTGATATACATAATAAAATAATCAGGGGAAATTAACGTACAAATTAAATAAGCGTGCTAACTGTGCGAATCAAGTGGTGTAATTACATAATTACACTACAATTAGCACGTCAATTTAATTTGTATTTGATCGAAACCCTACATAAACAATAATAATAATAATAATAAGGTACCTTTATCGGGAAGAAATGAGGATCTGATGATGTGTGTAACAACAGGAGCTGAGTCCATGGGATAATAATGATAATAATATGTGAGGTTGGATCAAGAGGAATGAAGAGCATTGAAGGAGTGATTGATTTGGGGGTTTTGAAGTTGCGGCTGAGATATATGTATATATATTAGGGCAAAGGAAAGAAATAACGAGGGAGGAGTGAGTATATATAGTTTTCGGGAAAAGAGACGGAGGAGTTTATTTACTTCGCCGGTGGTGGTAAGTAAAGTAAGTAAAAGTAAGTAAGTTTACTCCGGTTACTGCTGCTGGGTCCCCACATATATTATCCAACTCAAAAGTCCTTTTTAAGTATATTTTCATTCAATTTCACGTAATTAATAAACTACTAGTTTTATCTTATTTACTTACTTTTTTTTTCTTTTGCTAACGTTGTGTCCCGAGTCTCATTAACCGAAAGAAAGGAAAGGAAAAGGAGAGAAAAGAAGTGGAGTGGTGTGTTCCCGAGTTTCATTAAAAAGGAAGGAAAGGAAAAGAAACAAGGAAATGTGTGTTCCCGAGTTTCATTAAAGGAAAGAAAAGAAAAGAAAGGAAACGAAAAACAAGGCAAATGAAGAGTAAATTGGATGGGTTTATTTTCTTTCCAAATTGGAAAGAATTGGATGAAAAGGAAAGGAAAAAGGAAAGAAAGTGAAAATGAAAAGAAAGAAAAGGATTCCTTTCCTTTCTCTCCTTTACTCAACTCGGGAACACATGAGGAGGTTGAAAAACGAGCCTCTCCACTTTGGGTTCGACCAATTTCATTTTGTTATTATTGCGTTGGTATGTTGCGTTATTTCTGACAACAACTAAAATAACAACTAAACTCACAACACAATTGTCACAAGGTGTTTCATTCTTGTCGTGTTTTTTTCTCTTAAGAAACAAGGGAAAAATATCAAAAAGGAGCGAGAGAGTATGTTATATGATCATTCTTTCTATTCATTTCATAGTTTTTTTGTTATTGCAAGTGATTGCTACCGCGTAACGACATACAACCCGACTAGCTAGAATCGCACATGGACCAATAATATATCTCATTTCATGATAAACGTAAGTCTTAGCGGCCCGGGGAAACTTGATCTACCACACGTAAAACATCTATTTACTCTTTGCCTTTTTTAACTTTGAAAATGTGTGTCACATTGTGACCCTTAACATAATCAAAAATATGATTTAGATATTATGTTCTGTTGAGTTTGAGCCACATAGGTTCTCTTTAAATGACCGACAAACTAAAAATCTTACTCGGTGTGGTGAATGATATTTTGTGTAAGCATGTCACTCTCAAAATAACTCTATTTGGTACGGATATTCTGGATCACCCTTGGTGATGTCGTTTTCAAGTCTTCACTATCTCGTGGTCTTGTATTGTGTACTAAAGTAACAAAGTTATTACTTTTATCATTCAAATCGCTTCGTGGACATCTATTGCCGCCAATATTAGTAGGGGTGTGTAAGAAACCGAAAAAACTGATCCTAAATCGAAAAAACCGAAAATTTCAAACCGAAAAAACCGAACTGAAACAAAAACCGACGGTTTGGTTTTATGTTTTTGTTTTACATAGCGGCTCGGTTCTGGTTTTGCATGAAATAAAAACCGAACCGAATTTCTAGATTTTTATTTTTTATTTTAAGTTATTTATAAGAATTTACTAAATATGTAATTCAAATACTTTTGGCCAGATGCATAATAGTCTATTAGTTAACAAAACAAAATCATTTATACTTAAAATTCATTATTTTCGGCCAACTTTCTTTTTGGCCTAAAATTTGTAAGCTCAAATGGCAAAAACAAAAAAAAACCAAAACCGAATCTTATCCAAAACAAAAACCAAAAAAACGAAAACTGAACGATTCCAAAAATCTAAAAACCGAAGTTTTGGTTTTGGTTTTGGTTTGATTTAGCCCAAAACTGCATCGAGCCGCGTCACACTCACCCATAAATATTAGGGGTACTAATTATTATGTCCTTTTCCTATACCACTTTCCTCAATTCTTGTGGATTTACCCTTTACACAATAAGTTCTATATCACCTCCAAATGGTTTACAACTTTGTGTTTAGGCTAGAACTTAATTTAGCTGTGGAATAAAATATTTTTCCGTTTATATTTGTAAACCAAAAGTTCTTTCGCTTAGTGGCATAACAAAATAGGTTAATGCTTTGTCTTAAGAATGGGGGTTCAATTCTCGTAATTTTCAAACAAAAAAATTGTAAATATTTAAAAGTAGAGTTATATTTTCTGTATTAAAAAAAAATATTACATAGCCAATACTAACATAGTTCATTCTTTTATAATGAAAAAATTATCCATTGATGGTACCAATTCCCTCTTTCCCATGATTATCACTTCCAATTAACTGATGTCAACCCCCCCCCCCCCCCCCCCCCCCCCCTCTTCATCTTTTATCTCTTGTCCTCAACTCTATATTTTATTTTCTTAAATTTGTTTCATTACTTTTTATAAAATTTCCACATTTCCCTATATTTATCTTTATTCAAATAGATAATACTATTTTTCTTTCTTTTTTCCACTCACGTCCACTAAAAAAATATTATAAAAAGATAGGGGAAGAAAAATACGTAGCAAATTTGGGGGGTTGGATAGTTTTCTTCTATTTATGCTGAAATTTCATTATATACATGTGCATCTGTACTATTTCAACAACCAAAACCGAACCATTACGAATAAAAATCGAACCAAACCGTTAGTAATCGTTGGTTTCATGGTTTGCGCTTTTGTGAAAATATGATGGCTCAAAATACAAATGTTCACTCTGCGCGCAAAAAAGTATCGTCTTTATAAGGATGCTTTTGCATATTTTAGAGGCTAGACTGTGTTTGTAAATTCTAGTCTGGTTGCTAAGGCTAATAATAGCCTAGTATTTTGAAAGATTGTTGGGTCAAGCAATTTAGTCCAATCAAGCTTGGATCAATAAATCTATCTGCAAATTCAAGCTTTAATTGAAGAATTATGTAAATACAAGAAACTACAGTGGTCCACAAAATTGTTAGTTGCGAAATATCTAAAAATAACTTATAAAGAATATAAGCAAGCAATATTAATAATAGGTGTATGCATAAGGTATTGACGAGCAAATCGTGGATAGTGAAAATCCAATGTTTAGAGACAAGAACTTTGATATTTGTTTTTAAAATGACAAAAAATAATTGTAAATAATTAATTATGGTTTTCTTAGTGGTTACCACCTGCTAATAGGTAAAAACAATAAAACGAAAAAAAAAATTATACCTGTGTACCGTTTGAGTATCGAAAGCGACACCACCGTAAATAATCCTGCATTTTAACCATCTTTGTATTTTTAGTGCAATGCAATGAAAGTGTTTTGGTATCTTAATGCATGTTTTTCATTATAAATGCATAACAAAGTTATTTATAACCATGAATCTACAAGCCTGATCTTTTACTACTTTGTAAAGTTCTTTTATTCATGATGAGGTTTATTACAATCTATCGAGCAAACCTTCAATGGTCTTGTTGAAAGATCATACATCAATATTCAAGACAAGTAATACGATGTGTTATTGAGTTTCATGTGAATATATTTAGATAGTATTTTATATTATAAAATTAGTTAGGATATTCACCTTCCCGGCGGATTTTGAGAATAAGAGTGAAACAATTTGTGTATTTTGACCAATGACTACTTGATTTGGATGACAATCTAATGCTTAAAAACAAGAACTTTGATATTGGTTTTTAAAATGATAAAAATAATTTTAAATAATTAATTATGGTTTCATTAGTGGTTGCTACTTGCTAAAAGGTAAAGGAAAAGTCAAAAAAATAATTGTGTACCGTTTAAGTATCGAAAACGACAACACCAGAAATACCGTCCTTTTGTTTTTTTCAACATATAATATCAATTCTATAAGTCCCAAATTAATCTACCATAAATAATGGGATGTAATACTTACTTAATGGAGATGATTCATTCCTTTGAGTGTTTGATGAAGATGATGCCATGATGATGATCAAGATTAAGAGTCTAATTGCCCTTGAATTAAGATGGATTGAATTATGATGTTATAGAGTTTTGTCAGAGTGATCGTATGAATGGATGATTGAACGATCGTATGATGACAGTTAATTAGGGTAACGACTCATCAATCCTTTTTAACCACCATATTTACATATTAACCCCTTAAAGTATTAACTCCCATCAAATTAGATACCTTTGTTATGGGGCTACACACATTTAGTTCATATAAATGTTAAATGGTCAAAAGCCACAAAAATATTTGTAACATTCTCCCACTTGGCTGCTGGACCATTTTTACTAAAAATTTATATATGTGTGTACTATATATTCATGTAAAATAATACTAATTGGCCAAATAATAAAATTAGGTAATTTCGTTAAACCTTCTTATGATAATGATTTCATCTTCAAATTTATAGGTTAGGTGGTAAATAATACGTTTGTCTAAAATGAACATTATAGTGCACATATATTTATAAACATAGACAAACTTTACATTTGAGTGAAGTAAGAAGATAGTATCCTAAATGTGTTTACATTGTGTACATGACATTCATAAAAGGTCTCGCCTAAAGCCCATATTAATTACATGATCATTGAATATTTTGGGCGGTAGACCTTTAGTAAGTGGATTCGCTAACATGTCATGTGTGCTAATATATTCAACAATAACACTTTGGTCTTCCATTCGCTCTCGCACAAACAAGTACTTTGTGTCGAGATATAGTCCAGCACCACTTGAGCTATAACTGTTTGAAAAATTCACGGCTGCACTATTATCACAATACATTCTTATAGGCCTCTGTATGGAAGTAACAATTTTGAGTCCCTTAATAAGATTTCTTAGAATCATCGCTTGGCACGTGGCATTATAACACGCAACATATTCTGCCATCATTGTCGATGTAGTGGTCAATTGTTGTTTTTGACTCTTCCATGAAATGAGCCCACCTGATAGCATAAAAATGTATCCCGAAGTAGACTTTTTGTCATCCTTACACTTCGCAAAATCAGAGTCGGTATAGCCTATGAGTTCAAGATCACCTGACCTTCTATAAGTTAACTTATACTCTTTTGTCCCTTGTAAATATCACCACACCTTTTTAGTAGCTTTCCAGTGATCTAGGCCAGGATTTGTTTGATACCTACCTAGGATGCCAGTTATGTATGCGATATCGAGACGAGTACAAACTTGAGCTTACATTAAGCTTCCTACAACATAAGCATATGGTAGGAGTCTCATTTGTTCGAGTTCTGCCTCTGATTTAGGGCACTAATAAGACCCAAAACTATCACCCTTAACTACAGGCACTACAGTGGGAGTGCAATGTTCCATATTAAATCTTTTAAGTATCCGCTCAATGTATGCCTTTTGAGAAAGTCCTAATGTCCCAATGCATTTATTTCGATGGATTTCTATGCCAATCACATAAGAGGCTTCACCGAGATCTTTCATGTCAAAATTAGCAGATAATAATCTTTTGGATTCATGCAACATGTCTAAGTTATTACTTGCAAGCAATATGTCATCAACATACAATACAAGTATGATGAATCTACTCCCACTCATCTTAATATAAACACACTGATCTACGTGGTTTTTAATGAAATGATGTCTTTTCATTACTTCATCAAATTTGATGTACCATTGTCGAGACGCTTGTTTTAACCCATAAATTGACTTATTTAATTTGCATACCAAGTGTTCTTTTCCTTTAGGCTCAAAACCTTCGGGTTGTTTCATAAACACATCTTCATGCAAATCTCCATTTAAGAATGCAGTTTTAACATCCATTTGATGTAATTATAAGTCAAAATGTGCTACCAAGGCCGTAACTATTCTTAGAGAGTCCTTTCTTGACACAGGAGAAAAAGTCTCCTGATAGTCAATTCTCTCTCTTTGAGTATATCCTTTTGCAACCAAACGTGCTTTATAACGTTCAATGTTTCCATTAGGGTCTAATTTAGTTTTATAGACCCACTTACAACCTACAGGCTTAGAACCTTTTGGCAATTCAGTAGGTTCCCAAACATTATTTATTTTCATTGAGTTCAACTCGTCTTCCATGGCACTCAACCATTTAGCTGATTGGTCGCAATTCATGGCTTCTTTGAAAGTAGTTGGATCATCTATTTTACCCGATTCAAAGTCAGTCTCATGAAGGTAAGTCACAAAATCATAATAAACTATGGGTCGCCTAGGCTGAGAAGACCTTCTTAATGGCGGTTCTTGAGTCGCTTGTTCATTTACCTCTTGAGATGTTAATGGATTTGATGTAGATGGATTCTCAGTGTTAGTAACATTATTATTATGAGAAACCGGCAAATCATTAGGTGGTTCAAGTGGCTGACTAATGGGCACCGGTATGTCATTGAATGGTGCCTCTTCAGTTTCTACTTGAAGATTTATTTGCCTACCACCATTACTCCCACTCAAGTTTGTAAACTCAAGAAATTCAGCATGTCTAGTCTCAACAATTCTGGTAGAATGAGAAGGACAATAAAATCGGTATCCTTTTGAACGTTTTCATATTTAACTTATTGGATATCCAATAAAAGAACAACTAACAGTTTTCATATTTAACTTATTGGAATGAGGATTATATAGTTTAGCTTCAGCCGGGCATCCCCACACCTTAAAATAATTTAAATTAGGTTTCCTTCCCGTCCAAAGTTTAAATGGAGTCTTGGGACAGACTTAGAAGGAACCCGATTAAGTATGTGGGGCTGTTTTTAATGCTTCAGTCCAAAGAAATAAAGGGAAATCACAATTAGCCAACATACTACGTACCATATCCATAAGAGTACGATTACGCCTTTCAGCTACACCGTTTTGTTGAGCAGTCTCGGGCATGGTATAGTGATTTATTATACCGTGATTCTTACAAAATTCATAAAAAGGCCCCGGGCTTTGTCTAACATCGGTGTGTCGGCCGTAGTATTCCCCACCCCTATCTGATCTTACAACCTTTATTTTCCGGTCTAGTTGATTCTCAACTTCAGCCTTAAAGGTTTTAAAAGTTTCTAAACTTTCAGATTTTTCATGTATTAAATACAAGTACATATAACGCGAATAGTCATTAATAAAAGTAATAAACGACTTATTCCCTCCAATACCTGTAAGAAAAGGACCACAAATGTCGGTATGGATATAATCAAGTAATCCTGTGCTTCTAGTGGAACCTTTCTTATTTTTCTTGATCATTTTTCCTTTAATACATTTAACACATTTTTCTTCAAAATCGGAAAAGTCTAGTTTTGGTAGTACTTCATTTTTCACGAGTCGATTCATTCTTTCTCATGAAATATGGCCTAATCTTTGGTGCCATAATTTAGATGAAGTCTCTATAATTCTTTTCCTCTTTTTACATACGAAGTTTTCTTCTACATTATAAGACAATAGGGATTCTGAAAAATTATGATCTAAACGTAATTTATAAAGATCACCATCTTCTAATAGACCATAACCAACATTGTGGGAATTGAAACTAATAATACATTTACCATTTCCTAATGTAAATACATATCCATCAAGATCTAGTTTAGGTATAGAAATTAAGTTTCTAGTAATAGTTGGTACATATAAAGTTTCAAGTTAATTTAAAATGAAGCCTCCTTCCATAACTAAAGAAAGAGTCCCCACGCCTTCCACTTCAGAAACCAAGCCATTTCCCACTTTAACCGTCCGCTGGTTTCTTCCCAGCTTCCTTATTGTACGAAATCCCTGTAAAGAATTAGAAATGTGTACAGTGGAATCAGAGTCAAATCACCATGTATTGCAGGGTGCATTAATATTAAATGATTCATGAATCATAAGATTTAGGGCAATACCTTTTTTCGCTAGCCATTCCATAAACTTTGGGCAATCCCTTTGATAATGTCCTATCTTGTGACAAAAACGACATTTAGGAGTGCCTTTAGCTATGCTAGTACTTGCTCCAGGGGTAGAGAAGTTTTTGGGTTTTGACTTATTTCCCATTTCACCCTTGCCTTTGAATGTGCTCTTTTTTTTTCTTGGAGTCAAAAGTGGTTAGGTGAGCAACATCATGTTTTTCTAGCTTTAAGCGCTCCTCTTCCTGAACGCACATGGAAATCAATTCGCTCATCTTCCATTTTTCCTTTTGAGTATTATAGTTAATCTTAAAAAGATCAAACTGAGAAGGGAGAGATGTCATAATGAAGTGAACTAAGAAACCTTCACTAATTTCCATGTCTAGAGTTTCCAATTGGTTAGACATGTCATTCATCATCATGATATGCTCACGCACACCATTAGTCCCGTTATTCTTGGTAGTTAACATTCTAAGAATTAAGATACCAGCATTAGTTTTTGAGGTACCTTTGAATTGATCCTCAACCAAGTCTAAGTAGTCCTTAGCATTTTCCGAATCAGGGATGGCTCCTCTAGTGGTAGGAGAGATTGAATTCTTTATTACCATAAGAGACATTCTGTTAGAACGCTCCCACCAATCATGAATTTTCTTTTCTTCTGCCGTCGAATTATCGGCAAGAGGAGCAGGAGCATCATGCCTTAAAGAATAATCAAGGTCCATAAATCCCAATGCCAACTTAACTTATTCTATCCAAGTACCAAAGTTATTTCCGTTCAAAGGTTCTATTCCGTGCAAATAACCGGAACCTGATCGTAAAGTAGATGCTGATGCATGAAAAGAATAAATATTATGCTCAGTTATGACTATACGAAACATAATTAGGATACAAAATAAAACATATCAGATATAAATAATAACCTATTACTAACACCAAATAATAGGGAAAAAAATCCACATCATGTTCAACTATTAACATCTCGTTAGTTCAGTTAACAATTGAACTTAAAATGCTATATTAAATTATTTCTTAAATATATTTATTTTAAAATACCGTTGGGTAAGATGAAACAATATGTTTATTTCCATCATTTAAATTGTTAAACCAATTCACGTTAAGTTCATGGAATGTCAATTTAAACAATATATATTAAGCGGCTTAATATTAGTGCTTATATTGACTTGAGCGATCTATCGTTGGTTTGATCATTCAAGTCACTAAAAACACAAGCCATTAAAGATGTAGGCATGAGCATGGCTTGAGTACTGTCCCACTCGCGCTCACGATAAAGATGTAGGCATGAGCATGGCTTGATCATTCAAGTCACTAAAAACACAAGCCATTAAAGATGTAGGCATGAGCATGGCTTGAGTACTGTCCCACTCGCGCTCACGATAATATAACACATAGCCTAAGTTCAAAATTAAGTCCCCCTTAACAAGATGAATAATTCACTATAGATATAAATTTATTATACATGAAAGAAACAAACACTTAACCACGTTCCTAAAAATCCTTAAAAAAATTGCTAAGCAAGCAAGTAAATATGAAAATTAAACCACAGGTAAACATGATTGAAGAATATCTTGATCAGCTTGTGGTTATGATAACGTCTCCTCTACTTCCATGAGAGGGGTGGACCTATCAACTTTTTTAACAAAAAGTACAATTTAATTAGTATGATGATTACATAATTGAACAATTACGAAAAAAATATAAAATTAATTTTGAATATAAATATGAAAAAATAATATTGTAATGCGTCACCTTAGCAGCTAAAACAGAAGCACACCCCACATGACACCAACTTTGATTATGCTAACAGGAGTCCTCATACCCGTAACCAATGACAGGACGATTCCAGCACCCATAGCTCCCGCCGCCCTATAATGTTGCATACACAAAGTTAAGAGATCACAATTAACATATATTAATTAGTGCACCTAATAATCATATGCAATAAGTTTGTTATATATATATATATATATGCAATTAATCTTACTTGGTCAGTGCGTATGATTTCTTGCCTCTCAGTCTTTCAATGCCATAGCTTATGAATTCCGCAGTAGCCACGGCAATAGCGAAATTACGACCGGCCATCAAGGGGCTTGCAATCGTAGAGGATAGTAAAGGACAGTAGTCCCCGAATCTGGTGCAACACTATAAAAAAAGAAGTACAATTATAAAATACAATAATATTCTAGCTAGCTCTATGTTAGTTTTATTATAAAACAATAATACGTACCACTTGTAACTCAGAATTTTCAAACGGCGTTATGAGCTCATTAAAGTTTTGAATAAAGAAACTGATGACAAAACCTTCCAAGGCGACTGAAGAAACACTAAGTGACCCCAGGCAGATTATGGATAATCTGGGGGCTAAGTAATGTTTCCCTCGAAGGTTAGGTCCAGCAGAGTAGGTTGTACTTCAGGGAACCTGCAAAACAGACACCGTGAGCTCGTCACTGAGAAGGGGGGGGTTCCTCCTTGTGACCACCCTCCGGCGTGAGAATCAGTCTATATTGCTCTTTAAATATAAAAGTATATGAATACTATTAGAGCAGTTATCAAGTAAGTTATACGAGATAGTAGATGATGAAATGATAATACCATTTGCTGTCTTTTATAGCCGAAGGTGGGTTTCCAATGGGTTTAGCCGGCCCAACACGCTACCACCTGTAACCTACGCACGTGCCCTGCCTGTGAGTGGTGGATAGGTAGCGGCTGACACAGAGCAGGCGTGCCGTGCACTCTTCGTCTTCTACCAACTGCAGGCTAGGCACGTGGTATGGCAGGAGTTGGTGGGCAGGCGGCGGCTATTGGTCACAGTGCTGTGGCGTGCTGTGTGACATCTGCCCCGATCCGACCCGACCCAGGTACCCGTTTCTCTGATCCGTTTCTTTTTATGATTTAAAGTTTATTATTAATCTTTGTAAATCTAACTTTTTAATAAATTAAATATATTTATTTTTATATTTTTCCTTCCCGCCTCTTTCTCTCTCTTTCTTTCCGCCGTCCCGTCCCTCTTCCTTCTCTCTTTCCGCCTTCTTTTCCCTCTTGTCGCCGTCCCGCCCTTACGCCTTGTTTCCCCCTTTTCTTCTAACTCTGTCCTTTGTTTCTTCCCGCCTAAGGTTGTCTGCGCAGCTCCACGCGCCAGACCCCTTACAAGGAACCCTGCGTGAAGACCACCTGTTACAGCGATACGCGAGACGAACTCTTCTCGCAGCGCGCTAAGAATTATAATTCTTCTCGCAGCGCGCGAAGAACGGTAGTTCATCCCTCGACGCGCGAAGAATTATAGTTCTTCCCGCGGCGCGCTAGGAATTGTAGTTCCTCCCGCGGCGCGCTAGGAATTGTGATTCTTCCCGCGGCGCGCTAAGAAATGTGATTCTTCCCGCGGCGCGCCTTAGCCTTCTCGCGCTAAACCCTTATGAGTTTTCTTCTGTTTAATCTAGCCGTTTGCTTTTGTGTTGTCTTATCTTCTGAGCTGTTGACCTAATCTGCTTTATGTCTGAAAAGCCACTTTTGGCGCAGCATGCGCACCAACCCCATTGGTTGGCAGAAAAAGTGACTGACATTATCTTTTGAGATCTGCTTTTGCCATGCTTGACCAGTACCTTTATCTGAACCTCCCATGCCTGTTTACTGTTAACCTGTCAGCTTTATCTTGCCCCCCTGCAGCTGCCATATCTTTTGATATCTTTTGCTTTTGGAATCTTTTGCTTTTTTTGAGATCTTTTTCCCCTTTTCTAGGGATTATGTCTCCTAGGGTTTTCCTATAAATAATAATGATATTTTCCTAACACTACACACACAAAACACTTATTATCTCTCTTCCTTTGCTCTCTGCCGATTGTCCTTCTGCCGCCTCCTCTCTTGCCTCCGTTTTCTCCTCTCCTCTGCCCTGATTTTCGGTAATATATATATAATAATTTACTTATGCTAACTTATAATCAAGACTTAAAACAAATCATTAAAACGATAATCTTATTTATAGGTTAACTTGTGCTTGTTTAAAGTTGGTTCTTGCTTTATCTTACACCGCATCGTTTATCAAGTGAGTAATCTCGTACCTAATCCCTTTTTATCTTTAATGTTTTGGGATGTTCATGTGTTCATACAAACTTAGAGTCTTAAACTTATTTATGAACTTTAGTCGCGCAGTATCCCATGTGTTGAGGACGTTTACTTGGCTGTTTATTTGTATGTGTGTATCATTAACCGCTTTGTTCGGCCTATTCCGAATTTTTCATGGATCCATTAGATGAACACGGGAGACCTATCGTTTACGGTTTTCTTTGTTTACACTTGCACAGATGTTTTCTCGTTTTTGTGCTCAATTGGGAGCACGGATTGAACTATGAACTATGAGCTATGATCTATCTAGGCTTGATCACAATCTGATTGCACCCTTGTTAAACACCAGACATACACGTGTTGCGCGCAGATTTATTGTTATCTATGTATTGTATTAAACTTGATTTCTCACCAACACGCAAGTGTTTGACGTTTATTTTAACACATGTTCAGGTTTGCAGTAGCTGTTTTGGAGCTTGTGGACACATAGGAAGTTTTCTTTATTTTGGACCTAGATTAAAATGTATCAAGACAAGTTATTTGTTGTTCTAGTATTTTGCCTTATAATATATTGATTTATGATGATTTATGTTATCTTGTGTTTACCCTGCGCGTGCGCAAATGAATGTATTTATTAAATATTGACACCCAATAGTGTCACGAGTAATGAAACAATATGTGGCGCCCCGATGTATAATCCGCCTTTGGTCGGGGTGTTACAGATTGGTATCAGAGCTCGTTGACTTTAGGATAGGTGGTTAGACGTAACGGCCTAGAGTACCTAAGAGTCCCTTCTCGCGCATGAGAGAAATCTCATGTTTGCGCGCTTATTGTTAATTACTCGTTATTTATGAATATGCTCGCGCTTGCGCAGTATATGATTTTATGTTTTATTTCGCGATATTTCGATTATTGTTGAATTTCGATTTTTATTGGTTTTACTTACATATTCGTTTGTGGGGATTGAAAATCCGAAAAGTCATGGTGATACATGAATAGTTGATTTTCAAATTCCATTTACGATTATGTTCTGAGGTTGGAGACTTGAAAAGTCATGGTGATACATGAATTGTCAATCTCCAATACTCATTTTCTTGTATATTTTATATTGAAGATTGAAAAGTCATGGTGATACATGAATCGTCAATCTCCAATACTCGTTTGCTCGTATATTTTAAATTGGGAATTCGGAAAGTCATGGTGATACATGAATTGTCGATTCTTGATTCGAATTTGTTACCTTTATTAGGTCTGCATTTAAAGTCATTTATTTTAACTTTTGATAGTATCTAACTCCGTGAAACCAAGCTTTTCGAGGTTATACTTTGCGCTAAAACCAAGATATTAACTAAAAATTAAAATTTTTATAGAATGCCTCCGCTATCTCGCCGATTTCAGAGAAGAGAAGCCTCGCGCATGCGTAGACAGCAACGTTCCCAGGAAATGGCCGCCGCGATAGCCCAAGCCTTGAGCCAAAACAATACCAACACCTCTAGTTATAACATTAAATCCTTTAACGCGGGTAACCCTCCGAAGTTCACAGGTCTTGAAGGAGCCACCGTGATGCTCCAATGGCTTGAGAAGATTGAAAACACTTTCCTCCATACCCAATGCCCCTCAGAAAGACGAACCCTATACGCCTCTAGTGTCCTGGAATCTAGAGCGCTTACTTGGTGGAATGGAGTAGCTCATGCGCGTGGCGCAGAAGCTGCTTCTAGCATGACATGGGAGGAATTCAAGGAAATTCTTACGCGAGAATTCTGCCCTCCCAACGAAATTAAGCGCCTAGAGGAAGAATTCTGGAACTTGAAGTAGTACAGCGGTGAAGCGCGCGAGTACGCGACGCGCTTCCATGAACTAAGCCTGCTTGTCCCTCACCTTGTTACCCCTTCCCGCCGAGCCATAGAGAAATTCCTTGGGGGTCTCCCCATGGAAATTCAAGATTCTGTATGGGCCAGAAACCCAGTTACCCTCTCTGACGCCATCGAGTTGGCCGCTGTGCTCAGCGACAACCATGTCAGAGCAGGAACCCTGTTCCTGCGGGGAACAGAAAAGACCAGACTCACCAAGACTGTTCCTGAACCAACAGAAACCAAACCAGAACCCTCAAACCGTAACAACCTCAAGCGCAGGCGCAAGGCCTATGCGCTTACCAACCCGCCTATTGCCCAGCAACCCATTTATCAACCTCCAGTTTACGCGCCTAACCCACTGACAGCCTACCCAACACCTCCTGTAGTCCATAACTATGCCTTAACCAATCCCGCACTCCCTGCCCCGCCTCCTAAGAAACCTTACACAGGAAACCAACCCTTTTGCCCAACCTGTAGACTTCACCACCCAACTCAGACCCCGTGTCGACAATGTAACCGATGTGGCCGCGTTGGTCACTCAACCGAATACTGTAGAGTCCCTCCCGTCAACCCAATTGCGCCAACACCACCAGTCTACCCGCAGAACCCACAACCAACCTACCAAAACCCACGACCCAGATCGTGCTTTAACTGCGGTGATCCCAGTCATTTCCGGAACGCGTGCCCGAGACTACAAGTTCAGATTACGCAAGCGAATCCGGTGAACCAGATTTCGAACCAAGTGACACGCGGACGAGCTTTTAACATAACCGCGCACCAAGCGCAAGCGAATAATGACGTAGTTAATGGTACATTTTTGCTTAACGGATTTTATGCTTCTGTACTTTTTGATACTGGCGCCGATCGAAGTTTTATTTCTCGCGCGTTTGAGCAGGAGCTTGCGCGACCGCGCAGCGACTTAAAAGAAGATTTCAGTTGAATTGGCTAATGGTGAAATTATTTTAATTAACTCAGTGATTAAAGATTGCACGCTTAACCTTAACGAAAACGATTTTCTGATTGACCTCATCCCTATGCCTCTTGGAAGCTTTGATGTTATTATTGGTATGGACTGGCTTTCGCATAATCGCGCCGAAGTTATTTGCGCCAAGAAGTTGATTCGCATTCCTCGAGAAAATGGTGATCTTCATATTTACGGCGAAAAACCCTCCAGTGGTCTTAAACTTATGTCTTGCGCCGAAGCCCGAAGACTCATGCGAAAAAGGTGTATTGCATTCTTAGCTCATGTGGTTAAACCTGCTGAAGAAAAGAAGCTTCGCGATATCCCTGTTGTGCGTGATTTTCCTGAAGTTTTTCCTGATGATCTTCCTGGTATCCCTCCCGCTCGTGAAGTCGAGTTCCGTATTGATCTTGTCCCTGGTGCTTCCCCCGTAGCTAAATCTCCTTATCGTCTTGCACCCGCTGAGATGCAAGAATTGGCCAGCCAACTTCAAGAGTTGACTGCTAAAGGATTCATTCGCCCTAGCTCTTCGCCCTGGGGTGCTCCGGTGTTGTTCGTTAAAAAGAAAGATGGATCATTTCGCATGTGTATCGATTACCGCGAGTTGAACAAACTCACCATTAAAAACCGGTATCCCTTACCGCGTATTGACGACCTCTTTGATCAACTCCAAGGTGCCTCTTGTTTCTCCAAGATTGATCTCCGCTCTGGCTATCACCAGTTGCGCATCCGCGATGAAGATGTTCCGAAGACTGCTTTTCGAACTCGTTATGGCCATTTTGAATTCTTGGTCATGTCCTTCGGTCTAACCAACGCACCCGCCGTTTTCATGGATCTAATGAATCGGGTGTGTAGGCCTTTCTTGGATAAATTCGTGATTGTGTTTATCGATGATGTTCTGGTGTATTCTAAGACCAAGGCCGAGCACGAGCAACATCTTCGGTTGGTGTTGCAAAAACTTAGAGCTGAGCAACTCTATGCTAAGCTTTCCAAGTGTGAATTCTGGTCTGATGAAGTACAGTTTCTTGGTCATGTTGTAAACAAGATGGGTATTCATGTCGACCCATCCAAGATTGAAGCAATCAAGAACTGGATTACGCCGACCACTCCTTCCGAGATCCGTTCCTTTCTGGGCTTAGCTGGTTATTACCGGCGCTTCATTTCGAACTTCTCAAAGATCGCTTTACCTTTAACAGCTCTAACGCACAAAGGTAAACCGTATATTTGGGGCTCGAAGCAAGAAGAAGCCTTTCTGACGCTCAAGCGTTTGTTGTGTGAAGCTCCTGTCCTTGCGTTACCTGAGGGTAATGATGATTTTGTCGTGTACTGCGATGCCTCCAACCAAGGTCTCGGTTGTGTTCTTATGCAACGAGGCAAGGTTATCGCTTACGCATCAAGGCAACTTAAGGTTCATGAAAAGAATTATACAACTCACGACCTCGAACTAGGTGCAGTTGTTTTTGCCTTGAAGATCTGGAGACACTACCTCTATGGTACTAAGTGTATCCTCTACACTGACCATAAAAGCCTTCAGCATATCTTTGATCAGAAGGAACTTAACATGAGACAACGCCGATGGAACGAACTCATCAGCGATTACGATTGTGAGATCCGGTATCATCCTGGTAAGGCTAATGTGGTAGCCGATGCGCTCAGCCGAAAACCCTGCCAGCTTAACTGTATCTTGCCGCGCACCCAGCTTCACTTCGCGCCGATCCAAAGCAACCTTGAATCGCGTATTCGTGACGCGCAGCGCGCATCCATCAGTAATGGTAACCTTCGCGCCGAGTTAGCGTGTGGCGCGGAAGCGCATTTTGTGCCTAATCTGAGTGGAATTTTCTGCTATCTCAATCGCATCTGGATTCCCTTTGATGGGAATCTTCGCGCTGATATCCTGAGTGAAGCGCATAAATCTCGGTATTCTATTCATCCCGGCGCTGATAAAATGTACAAGGATTTGCGCATTACTTATTGGTGGCCCGGTATGAAAAAGGATATTGCTGTGTTCGTAGCTAGATGCCTGACTTGTTCTAAAGTAAAAGCTGAACACCAACGCCCATCTGGTTTGCTCGAACAACCAGAAATTCCTACGTGGAAATGGGAATGTGTAGCGATGGACTTTATTACCAAGTTACCTTTGACAGCAAGCAAACATGATAGCATTTGGGTAATAGTGGATCGATTGACTAAGTCTGCTCACTTTCTGCCCATTCGTGAAAACTACCGTGTTGAGCAACTCGCGCAGCTTTATGTCAAGGAAATTGTCTGCCGCCATGGTACTCCTTTGAGCATCATATCCGATCGCGATGGCCGTTTTATATCCCGCTTTTGGAAATCTCTCCAATCTGCGTTAGGAACTCGCTTGGACATGAGTACGGCATATCATCCTCAGACTGACGGACAGTCTGAGCGAACTATTCAAACTCTTGAGGATATGCTCCGATCTTGTATTCTTGATTTTGGAGGTAATTGGGATTCGCACCTGCCTTTGATCGAGTTCTCTTATAATAACAGCTATCATTCCAGTATCGGTATGGCCCCATTTGAAGCACTTTACGGTCGTAAGTGCCGCTCCCCGATCTGTTGGAGCGAAGTGGGTGAAACTCAAATCACAGGACCCGAACTTGTTCAAGAGACAACCGATAAAATCGCCAAGATCCGTGATCATCTGCTGACTGCCAGAAGCCGACAGAAGAGTTACGCAGATCGTAGGCGGAAGCCTCTCGAATTTCAAGTTGGTGATCTTGTTCTCCTCAAAGTGTCGCCTTGGAAAGGTGTTGTCCGCTTTGGGAAGAAAGGTAAGCTTGCTCCTCGATATGTTGGACCATTTAAGATTCTCGCGCGTGTGGGAAAAGTTGCCTACAGACTTGACCTGCCGCCCGCGCTCCGTAATGTGCATCCAACGTTCCATGTTTCCAATCTCAAGAAGTGTTTAGCTGACGAGAACCTTCACATTTCCCTTGATGAAGTTCAAGTTGATGAAACTATGCATTTCGTTGAGAAGCCTGTTGAGATTATGGATCGCGAGGTTAAGCAAACCAAGCGCAGTCGTATCCCTATCGTGAAAGTTCGCTGGGAGTCCAAGCGCGGAGCCGAGTTTACATGGGAAAGGGAAGATCAAATGAAGATCAAGTACCCGCACCTGTTCTCTGCGCAACCTACTTCGAGATAAATTTCGGGACGAAATTTCTTAAAGTAGGGGAGACTGTGACATCTGCCCCGATCCGACCCGACCCAGGTACCCGTTTCTCTGATCCGTTTCTTTTTATGATTTAAAGTTTATTATTAATCTTTGTAAATCTAACTTTTTAATAAATTAAATATATTTATTTTTATATTTTTCCTTCCCGCCTCTTTCTCTCTCTTTCTTTCCGCCGTCCCGTCCCTCTTCCTTCTCTCTTTCCGCCTTCTTTTCCCTCTTGTCGCCGTCCCGCCCTTACGCCTTGTTTCCCCCTTTTCTTCTAACTCTGTCCTTTGTTTCTTCCCGCCTAAGGTTGTCTGCGCAGCTCCACGCGCCAGACCCCTTACAAGGAACCCTGCGTGAAGACCACCTGTTACAGCGATACGCGAGACGAACTCTTCTCGCAGCGCGCTAAGAATTATAATTCTTCTCGCAGCGCGCGAAGAACGGTAGTTCATCCCTCGACGCGCGAAGAATTATAGTTCTTCCCGCGGCGCGCTAGGAATTGTAGTTCCTCCCGCGGCGCGCTAGGAATTGTGATTCTTCCCGCGGCGCGCTAAGAAATGTGATTCTTCCCGCGGCGCGCCTTAGCCTTCTCGCGCTAAACCCTTATGAGTTTTCTTCTGTTTAATCTAGCCGTTTGCTTTTGTGTTGTCTTATCTTCTGAGCTGTTGACCTAATCTGCTTTATGTCTGAAAAGCCACTTTTGGCGCAGCATGCGCACCAACCCCATTGGTTGGCAGAAAAAGTGACTGACATTATCTTTTGAGATCTGCTTTTGCCATGCTTGACCAGTACCTTTATCTGAACCTCCCATGCCTGTTTACTGTTAACCTGTCAGCTTTATCTTGCCCCCCTGCAGCTGCCATATCTTTTGATATCTTTTGCTTTTGGAATCTTTTGCTTTTTTGAGATCTTTTTCCCCTTTTCTAGGGATTATGTCTCCTAGGGTTTTCCTATAAATAATAATGATATTTTCCTAACACTACACACACAAAACACTTATTATCTCTCTTCCTTTGCTCTCTGCCGATTGTCCTTCTGCCGCCTCCTCTCTTGCCTCCGTTTTCTCCTCTCCTCTGCCCTGATTTTCGGTAATATATATATAATAATTTACTTATGCTAACTTATAATCAAGACTTAAAACAAATCATTAAAACGATAATCTTATTTATAGGTTAACTTGTGCTTGTTTAAAGTTGGTTCTTGCTTTATCTTACACCGCATCGTTTATCAAGTGAGTAATCTCGTACCTAATCCCTTTTTATCTTTAATGTTTTGGGATGTTCATGTGTTCATACAAACTTAGAGTCTTAAACTTATTTATGAACTTTAGTCGCGCAGTATCCCATGTGTTGAGGACGTTTACTTGGCTGTTTATTTGTATGTGTGTATCATTAACCGCTTTGTTCGGCCTATTCCGAAGTTTTCATGGATCCATTAGATGAACACGGGAGACCTATCGTTTACGGTTTTCTTTGTTTACACTTGCACAGATGTTTTCTCGTTTTTGTGCTCAATTGGGAGCACGGATTGAACTATGAACTATGAGCTATGATCTATCTAGGCTTGATCACAATCTGATTGCACCCTTGTTAAACACCAGACATACACGTGTTGCGCGCAGATTTATTGTTATCTATGTATTGTATTAAACTTGATTTCTCACCAACACGCAAGTGTTTGACGTTTATTTTAACACATGTTCAGGTTTGCAGTAGCTGTTTTGGAGCTTGTGGACACATAGGAAGTTTTCTTTATTTTGGACCTAGATTAAAATGTATCAAGACAAGTTATTTGTTGTTCTAGTATTTTGCCTTATAATATATTGATTTATGATGATTTATGTTATCTTGTGTTTACCCTGCGCGTGCGCAAATGAATGTATTTATTAAATATTGACACCCAATAGTGTCACGAGTAATGAAACAATATGTGGCGCCTCGATGTATAATCCGCCTTTGGTCGGGGTGTTACATGCTGTCTGCCACGCTGCTGTCAGTGAGCTGTCGCATTCTTGGTCAGATCTTTTGTCTTTACCTCGTCAGGTATCACGCAAAAGATCCTCCATCATACGGACTGGCCCATTTAGGCGGGAGTTTTCCCCCTCCCGCCTTTGCTCATTCCTTCAGGTGACACTGAATATTTGTAAGTGTTAAGCCTTATGCGTGTAGCCATGCTGTGCGGGTAGCCTTCCCTGATGGCTTGTATCCGCAACTGCGGGAACAGGCGGGTTACTTTACCATTGGGAGGCTTTTCCCTGCGTATGCAGCTTGCATACTGCGCGTAGGCTTCTCTGAGCATGGTGGGTCCTGTGGGAGCAGATGGTCTTTGCGCAGACATCCCTGTTCAAGGTGAGTCATGCGGGACCAACTGAGCCCTGCTGGGACCTACCTCTTCAAGTCCCCCCAGTCCAATGTTCTTCTCACGAATGTCTAATAAAGTGAGGTGAACTTTTGGACTTAAGCAAAGGGTTTTGAAAAGGGGTTTTTGTAAGGTTTTCCATGGGGATTCTTCCCGCGGAAGTCCTTGTCACTTGCAGAAATTCCCGAGTTTCCTGCTTGGTCTTTGGGTATGATGCGGGTAGGTCTGTAACCTCCTCGCAAGTCAGGAGCATTGAGTCTTAGTTGTGCGGATTCTCCCTGTGGTTTTGGTAGTTTTGAACATAGTGATCAATTATGTTTAAACCACCAATTCCATCTTGGAGCGTCAGACAACGTAGTTCTCGATGTTCCCGCTATGTGGGGATGTTATTTCCGTTTCCACAAGCATTGCCCAGAAGATCCTTCTTGGTTTCAATTCTCAGCGGGTGCTAGGTATGTGAAGGGTTTTGCCTTTACACTGTACCCGCATCCGTCTTACGGTTACTTTACTTCCAAGGTATTCCTGGCGTCCATTCCCTGCGGGTGCTAGGTATGTGAAGGGTTTTGCCTTTACACTGTACCTGTACCCGTCTTATGGTTACTTGGTTGCCGAGGAATATTTTGGCTTCAATTCCCTGCGGGTGCTAGGTATGTGAAGGGTTTTGCCCTTACACTGTACCCGCACCCGGCTTATGGTTACTTGTTTGCCAAAGTAAGGGGTATTTTCCCGCTTACTTTTTTGAATCTTGAGTCTTCATATTTTAAATTTTGAAATTTGAAGAGTTGGTGGATGGATAAGAACAATCCAATACCTCAAACGTCGTGCGACGGTTTCTTCTGACTGTGTCAGGACGTGCCAGAAGTTATGGCGACATGACTATGTGGTCATTCCAGTCACTTTTTCAGGCGCGTGGGCACGGGATTTCAGGCGCGTAGCCGCGAAATCTCTGGCACACGTACTTTTGACAGCTGTTGCCAGCTTGTTTTTGCCACGCGTCATAGTTTCATTGCACCTTTGATTTCTCTCTCTTCCGCATTAAATTCATCGCATTAATTGCGATTACTATATAAAGGGGGAGAGGGTTATTTGCAATTCACACTTTTCACTTCATCTCTTCTTCTCAAGTAATTTCCGGCGAATTTTTCTCTGTTCAGCAAAGCATTCTCTTGAAATCTCTTTCTTCTTTCTTCCACCATGTCTTCTCATGATGCCGATGATCAGAAGACTGCTGGCGAATGCCAGTGTTCTCTTCCTGTCGATCTGTACCAGTATATCGTCAGGAAGTTCATGCTCGAGTCTCTCGAGCCTGAGTTTCCTGAACCCCACCATACTGTGTACGATGCCCCTAGTGGCAAGATCGGGGTTTATGCTGCATTCTTTGTCTACGGGAACCTTAGGTTTCCGTTGACAAAGTTTGTGTACCGTGTCCTGGAGAGGCACGGTGTGCACCTGACAGAGGTGCACCCCATGGCCATTGCCAAGGTCCGGCACTTTGAGTGGGTGTGCCGGATACTGGGCATTGAGCCCCTTGTTGACCGCCTGATGACCTTCTACACTTGGAGGTGCATCCAGGGGTGGTACACTCTTACAACCCGTATTAAGGGTTTAAAGATTTGTACCACCGAGCGGAGTCTTCGCTCATGGAGAAGAGAGTTCTTCTTCATATCCGCTCGCGCCATCCCCATTGCCATGAAGTTCAAGAATGGCCAGGCGCTTCCGAACCTTCCCGCCCTCAACTACGAGGAGGCGGAATGGTTCTCGAAGATATCCCGGGTCCAGTCCCCGGTTTTCCGTTTTCCGGAGTCGGCGATGGTGATGCTGGGGATGAGCCGGGTGTGGAAGGCGGCGAATGCGGAGAAGGTTCCGATCGTCCTCGAATATGGTTCGAACTCTGTTCCTTATGGTATGTCTTGTTTCTTTTTGTTGACTTCGATTTTTTCTAACTTTCTTGTTGATTTCAGAGGGGAACGATCTTCAGTCGCTCCTGAACCCGCGGGAGGAAGATGGTCCCGCGCGGATGGGTACTCGTGCTCTGGACGAGAACGAGTTGCCCATCTTAGAGCAGACCGCGGGTCGGTTCGTGGAGGTCTACCCGCCGGGCCAAGAGATCCCGAGCCACCGACGGCCAGGTAAGCCTATCTTCTACCCTGAACCCCTCAATGTTGTGCCTGCTGCTGGAGTTGACATTTCTTCTTCTGAGGAATCCGCAGAAGGTCCTCCGCTGGTGCGGAAGAAAAAGGCTGCCGTCGGGAAAGGCAAGGAGAAGGTGGCCTCTACGGCCGACCCGGTAGTCCTATCTGACTCAGAGTCAGATAGTGCAGAGGTGGCGGGGAAACCCGGTGGTGAGGAGACCACTGCTCCGGAGGCTATAGCTGTTACCTCCGGGGAGGCAGCGACGACGACGGTTACCGGTGTCAAGAGGCCGGCTCCATCGGGTTCGCCCCCGCTCGTCCGTTCGTTCAAGCTCAAGAAACCCCGTAAGTACCATCATAATTCTTGTCTAGATTTATTGTTTCAAATAAATTTTTCTAACACTTTTGTTTGTGCAGGTGTGGATGTTGACGCATTCCAGGGTGGAGCTGGAGCAAGTATTCCCCCGCCAATGACGGTAGGCTCGGTCAGCCTTCCCGAGGCGTCGACCCAGGCGTCTGCGCCTGCTTCCGCTGGTTCCAGCCTTCCTGAGGTTGTTCCAGCTGAGAAGATGTCTCCGCCGGCCGTGAGTGCAATTTTTACAGCATCTTTCACGGAGCCGGCGGTTACTGCTGCCGAGGAGGCGGCGCCAACAATGGCAACCACAGCGGCTGCCACTATGCCTGCGCCACCGGCACCGACGGCCGGACCATCAGGTACGCGCCGGGCTTCCCGCCGATCTATGCCACCTTCCCGTCTGCCTGACCTGTTGGATGGATTTCCTTTAGGTTCAGGTGATGGGTTTGGCGGCTATCGGCCTGTTATTGACCCTACAGGTACGTAGGGTTCTTTTTCCCTTATATATTTTTATCATCTTTTCCTAACTGCCTTTGTTTCTTTTGCAGTGTCGGATTCCAATGAAGTGTATGTTCCAAGATGGAACATACACCGAGGAACAACCCTTCGCACCCCTGTGGAGTGCGTGGACTGGGCTCGCCACGCTGCTCCTCATGGTGCGTTGGGGGAAGCCATGGCTAGCTACCAGGAGGGTAGGCTAACCAATGAGCTTCGGGTTCTCCAGGCCCGGATGCAGCCCCGCGTCGAGCTGCTTTGTCGTGAAAACGACAAGTTAAAAGCAGCTCGCGCCAAAGACGTATCTGAAGCGCGGGCTCTTCGGGAGGAGAACCGGCAGTTGGCCGCTGCCGCCGCCGAGAAGGAGAAGGCATTCAAGGCCCTCGAGGTTGAAGTCCAGGCGCGACTCGAGGCCCGCTCCAAGGCTGCCCAAGCTGTGAATGAACAGCTTCGGCTGGCCAAGGAGACTGCGCGAAACTCAACTGAGAGGGCTGCCAAGGCTGAAGCTGTTGCTGAGCCGCTTCGCGAAGAGAATGAGCAGCTTAAATGCAAATTAAAGGCTCTTCAGCATGCTCATGACGCCTTGGCAATGGAAGATGCCAAGAAGCTGCAGGAGATCCTTGACCAGAGGGGGGTGCTTGACCGCACTGAAAGGAAACTCAAAAGCGTCGAAGAGGCTGCCGCCAAGGAAGTTCAACTTGCCAACCTTGATAAAAGCGGAGCCGAACGCGCTTACAAAGAAAGTCAAGCTACCCTCCAATGGCTTCTTCGAGAAGCGTTGCCTCAGGTATCTTTATCTTTTTCTTTACGCTTTGCGCTTGTAATTAGAAAATGTTCTAACTTGTATTTTCTTTTGTAGGTTGTGCGTCGGGTCCTTTCAGAGACCTCTTACGACGATGCGATGAGCGCAGCCCTCAACGCTTCTCATGAGGATGGGGAGAAGACTGGCTTCCTGCTTGGTCTAGGGTTTGCTGAGAGAGGCTTTCCGCCCTCCAACTTCCCTTTATTCAATGTTAATACTGAAGCTGCTTATGACCAAGCAGTGAACCAGTACGCCGCCTTCCCGCATCCAGTGGTGGAGAAGGTGAATGAAGCTGCTGCTGCTGATGATGGGCTAAACATCCTTAAGACTTTCCTTGGACTGCCGCGCTCTGACGGTGCTGGTCCAAGCGGAGGTGGCCCTGAAGCCTGATCCTTAAGATCCCTTCCCATTGCTAGGATAGACTTAGCTTTGTATAGATTTGTTTTCTTTTAGGCGGGTAGTTACCCGGCCACTGTTTGTAATATTTCATTGAAATATACGATTGTTATTCCTTTTATTGGATTCTTTGCTTTATAAACTTATGACTTGCATACTTAGTTTAAATTAGCAATTTTCCAAGTGTTTTAGAATAAGTTAACCTGTGAACGTGGTTGATAATGGGTTAAAGTTTTGCTTCCTCCTTCGTGATTGTGCGGGTATAACCGTCACTTGCACTCGGTAGGATGGCTGAACTTTAACCTTCATCTGACCGCGTGTAGGTTTTTCTCATCCTTTTTTAAGTGTTCATAAGTTAACCTTTTAACGTGGTAGATGGTAAGTTAAGTTTTGCTTCCTTGCTCGTGATTGTACGGGTAAGACCGTCACTTGCACTTACAATGATGGCTAAACTTTAACCTTCACCTGACCTGCGTGTAGGTTATCCTTAGAAGTTTTTAACGTATTTAGCGTTGTGTTTATGCGGGTTTTGCCGCCTTCCACACGCAACTACTTCTTCCCATATGGGAAGTTCATAAGTTACAAGCTATCAATACATCGTGAAAGGAGAATCATTTCCATTAGAAGTGGCTCTAGGCCTTTTCTTTACAAGTTTGGAATTGATCTACATATAACATTTGCGTAATTGAGCTCCATTCCATGTTCTAGGGATGGGAGTGCCATCGAGCCTTTCGAGCCGGTATGCGCCCTTTCCCAGAACTTCTTTGATAACGTATGGCCCTTCCCAAATCGGGGCTAACTTTCCTGGGCGTTGTTGGTTCGAAGCCTCGTTGTTACGCAGTATGTAGTCTCCTTCATTGAAATTGCAGAGTTTTACCCGCGTGTTGTAGTATTTTTGCATTTGTCGTTTGTAGTTTTCTTCACGCACGGCGGCTAAGTCTCTGCGCTCTTCGGTTAGCATAAGGTCTAACCGTCTTTCCGCATCATTGTCTTCTGGTTGGATTAAGACCCTTGGTGAGGGTAAACCGATTTCGACCGGGATCATGGCTTCAGTGCCATAAGTGAGACTGAACGGGGTTTCTCCCGTACTGGTCTTCTTCAGCGTTCTGTTTGCCCAAAGGACGTGTGGAAGCTCGTCCACCCAACCGGATCTATGTTCCAAGAGTCTTTTCTTTATGCCTTCGACGATGCTCTTGTTTGCTCTTTCCACCTCACCATTACCTTGCGGGTGTGCCACTGAGGTAAAGGTGTGGGTGATTTGAAGTTCTTTCAGCCACTGCTGTAGCTTCTTGTCAGCAAAGTTGGTGCCATTATCGCTTACCAAATTCTGTGGAAGTCCAAAACGACAAATAATAAATTCCCAAATAAATTTTTTGATATGCTTTGCGGTTGTTTGGGCTAAAGGTTTCGCTTCTATCCACTTGGTGAAGTAGTCAATGGCTACCACTAGGAACTGAACATTCCCTGCTGCTGTAGGAAATGGGCCTGTCACGTCGATGGCCCACTTCTGGAATGGCCATGAGGAAGTGACAGGAACAAGTTCATTTTTCGGGCGATGCGTGTTGGGTGCGTAAAGCTGGCAAGATCTGCATTTTCTGATGTATGCCAGGGCGTCCATATGCATCCCCGGCCAAAAGTATCCCGCGTTGTTTAGCTTGGCTACCACAGCGCGGGGGCCTGCGTGTACTCCACAGATGCCTTCGTGAACCTCCCTTAGGAGGTAGTCAGCATCTTGGTTGTCCACGCATCTTAACAATGGGCCAAGAAAGTTACGTCTGTAAAGGGTGTCATTGATTAGCTGATAATTCAGTGCTTTACAGCGTAGTTTTCTTGCCTGTGACTTTGACTCTGGTAATGTTCCTGCTTCAAGGTATTTTATTATTGGGGTCATCCATGTTTCTGTACCGGTTTGGATGACACAAATTTCCTTGTGCGGGACTGAAGGTGTTTCGAGGAGTTCAACGCGGATGTCCTTTCCCAAGTGGGTGAAGGCCAGTGATGCAAGCTTGCTTAACGCATCCGCAGATTTGTTTTCGCTGCGCTTGACGTGTATCACTTTACAATCATTAAAATCGCGCATGATGGCTTTGGCCTGGGCAAGGTACAGGGCCATTGTGTCGTTCACAGCCGTGTACGTCCCGTTTATTTGGTTTGCCACTAGCATGGAATCTACATGGGCTTCCAAATTTTTTATACCCATTTTACGCGCAATTCTCAATCCGGCCTGGAATGCTTCATACTCAGCTTCGTTATTCGTACTTGGAAAATCCAGCCGAATAGCATAAGTATATTCCTGGCCTGCTGGATTTGTTAATTTTAACCCTGCGCCTGAACCCTCGTTACTAGCTGCTCCATCAGTATAGAGTCGCCAGACCTTATCGATTTCATGTGCTGGGGAGGGTTGAACCTCCTCCTGGCACTCTTTCTCCCGCGAAGCGGGGACTTCTGCAATAAAATCAGCCAGGACCTGGCCTTTAATGGCTGGTCTCGGCTTGTATTTAATCGCATATTCTCCCAATTCAATTGCCCATTTGGCTAGACGTCCCGATAACTCGGGTTTGCCTAGAACATTTGAGAGTTTGAAGTTGGTGAGAATGGTGATTGGGTGGCCCTGGAAATATCGTCTCAACCTGCGTGAAGCGTGTATAAGTGCCAAGACAAGTTTCTCCAGGGTAGAGTACCGGGTTTCCGCGTCTGTGAGCACGCGGCTAACATAATAGATTGGCATCTGGATGCCTTTTCGTTCTACTAGCAGGACTGCCCCGGTTGCTCTATCTGTTGCGGAAAGGTACAGGATTAACTCCTCCCCCGCTTTTGGTGCTGTAAGTGTTGGGAGTTCGATCAGGCGTGATCGAATCTCCTGAAAAGCTGCTTCCGCTTCTGGTGTCCAGCGGAAGTGCGTTTTCTTTAAACAGTTTCTTAACGTTGACACAAAAGGGAACGACCTATCCGCATGGTTTGCCAAAAAGCGGTTAAGCGCGACTAGTCGTCCATTCAGTGTCTGAGCCTGTTTTATGGTGGTAGGTGATTCCATTTTAACAATGGCTTCGACCTTTTCAGGGTTCGCTCTGAAGCCATCTTTAGTAACAATGACTCCCAAGAACTTCCCTTCTTCCACCCCAAATGAACACTTGCTCGGGTTGAGCTTCATGTTTATCTTTCTGAGCGTGTTGAAAGTTTCTTCAATGTCTTTCAACATTGCTCCTGGCTCGGGGCTTTTGATGACCAAATCATCCATATAGACTTCCAAGTTTCTCCCAATTTGGGCGTGAAACTCTTTGTCCATTAGTCGTTGGTACGTGGACCCCGCGTTCTTAAGTCCGAATGGCATCATTTTATAACAAAATGTGCCATCGGGCGTCCGAAAAGCGGTTTTGTCCTGGTCATCTACGGCCATGTGGATTTGATGGTACCCCTTATACGCATCCAAGAAGCATTTAAGGCGAAATGGTGCCAACGAATCCACCTTAAGATCAATTTCTGGTAACGGATAACAATCTTTGGGGCATGCTTTATTCAAATCTTTGAAATCTATGCACATGCGCCATTGTTTGTTATTCTTCGGTACCATTACGGGATTTGCAACCCATGTTTGATATTTGCTAACGCGCACGATGCCTGCGTCAAGGAGTTCCTTGACTTGGGTTCTGCACGCGTTAGTTTGCTCGGGCCCCATTACTCTGCGCTTTTGCACGATCGGCCTAACAGCCGGATCGCATTTGAGCTTATGCTCTGCCTTACTTCGGGGTACACCAGTCATGTCGGCTGGTGTCCACGCGAAGATGTCTGCGTTTCTCTGCAGTAAGCGCTTGAGTAAGGTGCGTGTTGGATCAACAATTGTCGGGCCAATGGTAACGGCCTGGTCGGGATATTTCCCATTGAATGCCCACTTTTCAGGTTCAGTGATGGTTTGTTTGGCCATCTTCGGTTTGGGTTTAGATGAGACAGATGCGATGCATACCTGGGGAATGCCCGTGATCATCGCTACGCCTTCAGTTGTTGGCCATCCCATCATGCCGTGGACTGAGGATACCACGGCGTTGAATCTTGCCATCCCGTCTCTCCCGAATAGGATGTCGTACGTATGATGTGGTTTTTTCATTACGACAAAATCCACATCCTCCGTGCGTGAATAATTCCCATCGGTGAGAGTGACGGGGAAAGATAGGGTGCCCAAGGGGGTGTTCACGCTGCCGTCAAACCCTTCCATTGAAGCGTAGACCGTCTCCAGGCGTTCCTTGTCTTCGTCATCTAGCTTGTCAAAGAACTGCCTGTACATCACTGTCGACGATGCGCCATTGTCAACGAGGGTGCGGGAGGTGATGTAGTGCCCCAGCTGGCTTTTAATGATAATGGGGCCTTCTTTGTTTGGGCCTCCCGGCACTCGCGGGAAGCGTACTTCTGCTTCCTTCCATGCGCATGGTTCAGTCATCGGTCTCTTTCTTCCTCTAACCTTGCCATGGACCATGTTGATGCTGATGTCAACGGGCTTTCGTCCGTTACCCCTGTACCTGTTGTCGTTCCTTCCTCCCTTCTTGATAGATGCCACGAGGTGTGCGAGCCTTCCATCCTTGACGAATGTCTCGACGATATCCCTCAAGGATGTGCACTCCTCAGTGCTATGGCCCTTTGTCCCATGGAAGTCACAGGACTTGCTTTGATCCGCATTGGGTTTCTGTCGGATCGCTGGGGCTTTTGGCCATGGCAGTTTTTCCGTGGCAAATATCTCCGTGACGCTCTTGGTGAGTGGCGTCCAACGGTGTTTCCGGTTCGAAGGGTGTGTGCTGTCCTTTCCGCCAACAAGAGGGCGAGAGCTTGATGAGGTGTCAAAGTTTACCCTTGACTGCCAAACACCTTGCCGCCTCTTTTTGTTTAGCCGGGCGGTTCTCACATTATTCTCTCTTGTCCTCTGTGTGTAGAGGTTTGTATTCTGGGGGAGATCTCTTCCCAGCTGTTTCTCTGTTTCGGCAAAGCGCTTGGCTGCCGTCATTATGGCATCCCATGTGGATGGCATGCCGTCTTTACCCGTCAGAGTGCGGATAAGTTCTGGGTACTCAGCGCCCTGAATGAAAGCGGCGCGAACGAGGTCTTCGCTGATGTTGCCCAGGCTCAGCTTCTTGGAGTTGAAGCGGGTGATGAAGTCCAGTAAGGATTCATCATCTTCTCTCACACAGTTGAGGATCGTCCACTGCTCCTCAGTGTGCTTCCTCTGTTGGCTAAAATGTTGACTGAACTTGTTTTGGAAGTCCGCCCAGTCATAGATGTGGTGGACCGGTAAACGGTCGAACCATGCTCTGGCTGCTCCAACCAGAGTCATCTGGAACATGTAGCACCACGTGGGTTCCGTCCAGTTACTGACGGTTGCCCCCGCAATGAACCTGTTCAGATGGTCATCTGGGTCGGATAGACCATCGTATGTGCCAATGTTGGACATTTGCTTGGCACTCCTCGGGGCAATTGCTTCTGCAATGTCCCTTGCGAATTTTGACCTTCCTGCGTTTGTGGCAGTTGGTCTAAAGGCCTTGGAGAAGTCACGCGAGTTTTTCTCCGTGGCTGGTTGGAATGCTTCCCCAAAATTCCTTTTTGGCTGGGGATCCGTTTCCTTACGCTTCCCTTTCGCCCTATGGCGAGGGTTCGCGTCGGTATCGGAGTCTTCCCTCTCGTCGTCTGAGTACTCGCACTCACTACTCATGTTGAGGTGCTGGCGAGTACTGCCGAATTCCTCAGCTTGTTGGACTAAACGCAAGCGTTCGTCCAACTCAGCCTGAAACTCTCTTTGACGTGCCTCGGCCCATGCCTTCACTTGATCTAGTGTTTGGCGAGGAGCTCGAGTTCGTCTTTCCAGCTGGGCATCAGTGAATCCCAGTGGAATATTTACTGCACTTGCCCCTGCATGAGTGATGGGGGTAGTGTTCGTAAAATGTACTTCACTTGCCCCGGCTTGGGTGGCTGGGGTAGTGTTTGTAAAAATCGTGTTGCCGGTGTTTCCCCCAGTGGCTGGGGTTGTGGTTACCGGAATTTCTCTAGTCATCTTGGAAGTTTTGAAAAAACTGGAGAAAAATGTAGTTCTAGCTTTATGCACGGATGGCGCCAATGAAGAAACACTAAGTGACCCCAGGCAGATTATGGATAATCTGGGGGCTAAGTAATGTTTCCCTCGAAGGTTAGGTCCAGCAGAGTAGGTTGTACTTCAGGGAACCTGCAAAACAGACACCGTGAGCTCGTCACTGAGAAGGGGGGGGGGGGGTTCCTCCTTGTGACCACCCTCCGGCGTGAGAATCAGTCTATATTGCTCTTTAAATATAAAAGTATATGAATACTATTAGAGCAGTTATCAAGTAAGTTATACGAGATAGTAGATGATGAAATGATAATACCATTTGCTGTCTTTTATAGCCGAAGGTGGGTTTCCAAGGGGTTTAGCCGGCCCAACACGCTACCACCTGTAACCTACGCACGTGCCCTGCCTGTGAGTGGTGGATAGGTAGCGGCTGACACAGAGCAGGCGTGCCGTGCACTCTTCGTCTTCTACCAACTGCAGGCTAGGCACGTGGTATGGCAGGAGTTGGTGGGCAGGCGGCGGCTATTGGTCACAGTGCTGTGGCGTGCTGTCTGCCACGCTGCTGTCAGTGAGCTGTCGCATTCTTGGTCAGATCTTTTGTCTTTACCTCGTCAGGTATCACGCAAAAGATCCTCCATCATACGGACTGGCCCATTTAGGCGGGAGTTTTCCCCCTCCCGCCTTTGCTCATTCCTTCAGGTGACACTGAATATTTGTAAGTGTTAAGCCTTATGCGTGTAGCCATGCTGTGCGGGTAGCCTTCCCTGATGGCTTGTATCCGCAACTGCGGGAACAGGCGGGTTACTTTACCATTGGGAGGCTTTTCCCTGCGTATGCAGCTTGCATACTGCGCGTAGGCTTCTCTGAGCATGGTGGGTCCTGTGGGAGCAGATGGTCTTTGCGCAGACATCCCTGTTCAAGGTGAGTCATGCGGGACCAACTGAGCCCTGCTGGGACCTACCTCTTCAGCGACATAGACTGAATTGGCGACAACCCCCACAAGTAAAGACTGCTTGTCAGCCCATTCGTTCACACTTTTTCTTAAACCGGTGCGGTTTATACGATCATTGGACTGCCCGGCCAGACAGAGGACAGGAGATCGATTAACTTCCGTGTTAAAAAGTAGTACGGGTCGAGATGATAACCGGTTGGTACGAGGAAAATGATGTGACACAACGTCAGCGTGAGGTTGACGGGAGTGGTAACCTTTTGTGGCAGTCACCGGGAAAGGCAACAGGGCGGCCATGGCGAGGAGAACTATATTAATTAAGGTTTTTGGCAGACGTCGAGTTTTCAATTAATATACTTGGTGAGGCCTGGCATATATATCGTAAGTAGGAGGAAATTATGGAAGATTTCATTAAAAAAAAGGTATATATTTTCTATATATAAAGCGATGAATATATTTACGTTGTATTTAAAATGTAGGTCTCAAAATCAGATCCGACAAACGAACGGTTTCTTCTTGATAAACGTTCGAGACGGCTACGGTGAAATCAAACGACCAAGTAAATAATAGACGGATTAGAAAGATTAATTATATGATAAACGAGCCGACTCCACCTAAGGTGAGCTGTCCTTGTGTAGGTGAAAACATCATACAAAACACACATATAAAATGTGGTATAAGTTCCCTATTTATAGCAAAAACACAAATAATCTAGAAAACCTCATTCCCGTTGAAGCCAAACTCGTGCACCGAAGCTTTCGTCCCGTAACTGGATTTCACGCCCACTTTATTTGCTTGGCCATAATATATTTAACGAATTTCGTCCTTTTAATATCGCAAGTCACATTTTTGGCTTTACAATCACCCCCTTAACTTGTGACGTCAAACTTTATTTATTTATTTATACCAAAATACCTTATCAATATTGACATTCGTTAGTCAACCCGAGCAACAATTTGTCATCGCCCCAAATTATATCGCATAACCAGCCCAAATTAATTTAGTTTTGTATGACAGCCGAAGTGAATTAAATAGCTCATATATAGGGCCCAAGCAGTCTAAGCCCATTTCTTATATTTAGGGCAAAAAATATAAAAGAAAGATGAAACCAAGTTATGCACTCTCAGCCACCAGCCGCCATTTTGGTGACCAGCTGCTGAAAAAAGGATTTCGGCCACTACAGCTGCTGCCCTCGTCTACAACAGCATCATCACAACCACACGTCACCGGCGTACCCCAAAGCCAGAAAACCGTAACCGGATATCATGGTGGCAGGAAAAACGTTCACGAGATCCGGTGACATCACCATGTCATCGGAGACCTTCCTGAGCTGTCTCCGCTGTATTGAAACATCGTATTGGAAAAGGCTACTCTGCCACCGCCGCGCGGTAGCTGACCGGAAACGATGGTGGCTGTCGGAAATCGACGCCTGATGAGGGTAGATTTTTTTTTTTTTAAGATTGAGTTGTGTTAACAAAGGTGCTCCCGTTAATAAACCTTCGACCAACCACCTCCAAACACCGTCACCCCATTTCACCGTTAACCACCGCCTTCATGATGACCACCACCGAAACCATCGTCACGGCTTCCTCCATAGCCAACAGTCATCGGCAAACAGCTGCCAGCCACCAGGTCACTGGCCACTGTCTTCATCCCACAGTTGCAACAATCAGAGATAACCGACACTCACCAAACTGAATATCGGAGTTTGATATACATCTCCAATCTCTGGAATCATCGCCTGGAAAGAACCCTTGGTTTTCCGGAATTTTGTCGCATGCTGGAACGAACCATAAAATGCCGGATCTACAAAGACAAACTTCTAACACAATTATTTCCAACTTTATTTCCGATCTCTTCAAACTTTATTTCTAAACTTCAACAGGTCCTCAAAAACTTCAAAAATTAACGTCTTGGTCTGGGTAATCGCGGAATTAGAACTCGAATATCAAGAACAAAGTTGAATCAGTTGATTCAAACCCGTTCTAACACCAAGTGTAGGTTCCGAAACTGGATCCGACAAACGAACGGATTTATTTTTGATAAACGTTCGAGACGGGTGCGGTGAAATCAAACGACCGAGTAAATAATAAACGAATAATATAATGGTAAACGATCTTGTTGTCGGTTTAGAAAAATTGATTATATGATAAACGAACCGACCCTACCCAAGGTGAGCTCTCCTTGGGTGGGTGAAAACACCATACAAAGCACACACATAAAATGTGACATAAGTTCCCTATTTGTAGCAAAAACACAAATAATCTAGAAGACATCCTCCCTGTTGAAGCCAAACTCGTGCACCGAAGCTCTCGTCTCGTAACCGGATTTCACGCCCACTTTATTTGGTTGACCATAACATATTTAACAGGTTCGTCCTTTTGATATCGCAAGCCACATTTTTGGCCTTACATAAAAACCTAGTTTTGGTTTCTGGATAGATGTTACTTTGTGTTACACGGAGATGCACACATTGTCTCAGCTAGACATGAACTTCTTCTCCAAATCAGCAGGTGTTGATTCTAAAGGGCTCCAGTTGGTTCAAGAGTCATATAAGAAGTGGGCAAACAAGGACTACCCCGACCACAAGCTCAACATGGGGAAAGCCTACAAGCATCCAACTGAGATTGATGCAGCAACAGACAGATGACAAAAGATCTAGAAGTACAAGATTCCAGAAGATGGGCCTATCATCTATCATGGAGAACCCTTCAAGCCCGACACTCTATCAGATTTTGTGTCGTTGGAATTTGATGGTGAAACTGGCAAAGCTGTGATCCACTGCATGAGGAACCGAGTCCTCCGATTCTTTGACGAATATGAGTTATTGAGGTTCAGCAAAAAAGACATCATGAAGATGTACAAGTTTCTTTTGGGAACACTTAAGGATGTACGGCGGGTGAACACTGATCGAATAGTTGACCGATTCAACAAGTTGTTCAATATATTGTTGAAAATCAACTAATTGATGCCCTCGAACCCTTTGACTACGGGACGAAAGCATCTAAAAAAGTACTAAAAACTAGGGGGAGATTGTAGAACCCATTTATATGTTTAAGTCTTTTATATTTATTAGCATAGTTAACTTTTGTAATATTTTCGTTCCCGTTTAGTTCGTTCATGTTTGGGCCCGAGGCCTTTTGTATGCAAGCCCATTGAGTCTTATGTAATGAATTGTATGTGCTTGAGACTTTTGCACTTAAATATTGCAAGCTTTTTATGCACATACCAACTTTTCTATTTCAAACACAACTATTTTCTCTCTCTACCTTATCTTTCTTTCTACTTATAGTAAATAACAAACAAGATTCGAGATCTGAGTGTTAATGATTTTCGCTAACTAAAACTACAGATTGATCCAAGTTTAGTTGTGATATCCATTTAATAGGACCTACAGTTAGGGCTAAAATGAAATAAAATATACTCTTTGGGGTGTGTTACTAAAAAAAAATTCAATAATTTGGACATGACTTAACAATTGTGTATGTATTTATATGTATGTGATACGTTATTTCTTTCAATATCGACTTAAATGAATGTGATGTATCACCGGTGGTAATTTATCAACTTTTCTTTCAAGTGTCACCAAAAAATGTTTTCTTTTTTGATGAATGATGCTGGTAATCTGTGAATGCGCCACAAAGTCGCGCAATATCTATAATTCACGTGTCTAGTTTTATATAAATGTAAATGACGAAAAGTGTAAATTACTCTCATGTTAATGATACACATAATCCCTTCAAAATTTCTTTTATGTGTATGGAAGTTTGAATCTCATTTTCAATTCATAAATTTTCATTTTTAAAAACCAAATCTAGGTTGAGTTTTGAGAACCGCAAAAAACACATCAAAACCATCGAATATTGTTGTTTTCTTTTTGTTCATAACCACTAAGGATTTTTTTTCTGATGCTTTTTATATTGTGCATGACATGCAAACGAGTACACCCAAATTAAACTCAAAGACATAGTGGCCTCGTAAACAGCCAAGCTTTTTGTTTAGGGTCGATTGTCCAATGCGATGGGGACATAGTAACTAACGTAGCTCATTAGCGTTCAGAACATCCGTGGATTGGTTGTTTTGAGTGTATGGCTAAAGTGAGGGGGTCACTCTAGTGCTCACAATAATATAACATATAACTTAAGTTGAAATTAAGAGCCTTCATGCCAACTTAGAAAATGAACAATTATAATTATAAATTAGTATAATTGAGAAGTTTGGTGCCACAAAGATGTTTTTCTAAGGTTTTTATATATAAGGTATACTAGATTTTATCCCCCGTATTACGAGGGTTGTTTTACATTATTCGTTTTTAATATTTATGTATATATATTTGGATTTTAATTTTATTTATTGTAAGAAAACTAATAATTAATATACTTGAGTTTTGATGATAAAATGGTTTCACAAATAAATAATATGTTATAATCCGGTTTAAAAGATATCTGGGTTTGGTGATACTCATTACCCGTTTATTTTCTTTATTTCTGAAATTGTTTCTTAATTATAGATACTATCTTTTTTTTAAATAAAATAGGATATTAATTTTTAGTATATCCCTATTTTATAGGATTTTCATATCAAATATTTTATGAGATTATTTTTTAATATAATGAGATGTTATAACCCGTTAAAGAGCTATCTGAGTTTGGTAAGACCTTTACCCGTGAATTCGGATCAAATGCGTGAGAAACCTTCATTTACAAATAAAACAATCTGATGGCTTGAGAGAATGACTGTTTTACATTTTTTGTTTTTTAATATTTATTTTTTGAATTTTAATTTTCTTTATTGTAAAAAAGTTAATAATATACTTAGGGTTTGATGATGAAAGAGTTTCATAAATAAATGATCGATATGCTATAACCCATTTAAAAGCTATCTGGATTTGGTGACCATGACCCGCTTATGTTTTTTACTATAAAATTGTTTATTAATTATAAATAATATCTTTTTCTTTTAATTTGGATATTAAACTTTAGTATATCCATATTTTATAGGATTTTTACATCAAATAATTGGTAAGATTAATTTTTAATTTAATGAGATGTTATAACCCGTTTAAGAGCTATTTGGTTTTGGTAAGACTCATACCCATAAATTTGGGTTAAATCAATGATAGGTCTCTATTTAAAAATTAAGCAATTTGGTGGTTTCCATAAAAGGGGGGAGCGACCACATCGCGACACGTAGGATTTTAGGGTTTTGGTTTATATATATTACTAGGTTAAATACCCGTGTATACACGGGTTAGGTAAACTATATTAACAAAAACCAAAACAATGTGAAATGCTTATACTAATTTGGTATTAGATGAATGAATATGAATACGTATTATACGGGTTGGGTAAACTATATTACCCTCATCCTTGAGTATTTGAAGATTGACTCTATCTCTAGTTTTAGAGGGTGTTTGGGATTGAGTTTGAAAGATGCTTATTGGCTTTTTCAAGAAGCCAAAAACAAAAAAGGTGTTTGGCAAATGTAAAAGCCTTTTTTGTTTTAGCTTTTTCATTGGCTTGAAAAAGCATTTTTTCAAAAGCCCAAATTTGGGGCTTTTCAAAAATGCTTTTGATTTTTTGATTGGATTTTTACTAATCTACCCACTCTTTACCCTTTTTGGTCATTTTATGTAAATAAGCTAAGCCAAACATTTTTTAAAAAGTGCTTATGGCTTTTCCAACCACATAAGCTAATCCAAACACTTTTTTAAAAACTCCTTTTCAAAAAGCCAGAAGCCAATAAGCACTTTTAAAGTTAAATAAGCAATCCCAAACACTTTCTTAATCTAGAAAGTGTGACAAAAATCTCTAATAACTTTCCTTGTATATAATGTTCAAAATTTATTTAGTTAACCTTTTAACATACAATTGTTACTAAAACATAAATCATTTAGTACTAATATTAATTTTATATAGAAATTTATATTTTTAAAGAAGAATAGTATTTAAAAAAAAGAGATTGATACAACTCATATAAATACTTAAATAAACAATAAACAAAGTTTAAATAAATATATATTATATTATAATGTAATATAAATTAATATTTGTGTTTAACATTTTTATATATATATATAGAAATATAGAATGAACAATAAACAAAGAACTTAGTGTAACGATTTTTTTTCGAATTTTTTTACACATGCGTAATATATGTAAGTTACATACACGTAAAAAAATTACAGAATTTTTACGCACCGAGTCGACTTTTTATACATGTATAACGGACGTAAAAGTTAGTGTAACCAATTACATATTTATTCTCTTTCCGACTTTGACTTTTTGCCAGATTTAATCTCAACCACATATTCCAATCCATTTAATTAAATGTGTAGCCTAGAATAAAGTTCTTAAAACTCAACAAGGTTCTCAAAATATCCCTTTCCTATATATATATATATATAGGGTTAGGTTAAAATAAAAACACAATTGAGTTATGAAAACTCTAGAAACTCATTCTCAACCACATGTTTTTAATTAAAGTTTGAATCATGTGGTCCACAATTAAAGTTAATAAAAAATATAAACATAAATATAACATTTTCTCTCTCCTGAAAACATATAAAAAAATTAGTAAAAAAATGTTAAAAAATAGCAAAACAATTTTTTTAATGTTTCGATGTTTTGTATTAAATGTTACAACATATATTATGTGTGTAACAAAAAAAATTAAAAAAAACGATGTTACATAGGGTTTTCGCGGGTTTTCATTTTATACTTCCCATATATATATATATATAACCAAAACAACGGATACCAAGATTTTAAAGCAATACTGATCCATAAAAACTAAAAAAGTACTTTAAAACATAAAAAAAAACATTATCTTATAAATAGAAAAGCAGCTTCACTTTTTCAATGCAACAAAGCATTCCAAACAACATGAAACTATTATAGGTTTTGGATAGCGGTGACTGTCATATTCACATGTATTTTTCCTTAAATATATTTATCTTGATTTGATGCACATAAACATGTAACACCGCATGGCTGACAATGAAAATTACCATTGTTGGATGGTTGTCCAAAACTTATAACATTTAAGCATTTTTTTATTTGAAATAAACCATTTTTAATAAAAAAAATCATAGGATAGTAAGATTATATAAAAATTAGTTTATAAGCTTTTGAACATGCTATTATAATAATAATAATAATAATAATAATAATAATTATTATTATTATTATTTTGGAATGTAATATAAGTTATAATTATAGTCGGAAAGTGAAAGATTTTAAAAATCATGAATTATTTTTAAGAATTAAAGTGTTAAATGTAGTTTATAGTTTAAACTAAAAATAAGATTAAGAATAAAATTTAAAGCATTCACTTTTTAATATGAAATTATTAAGACTGTTATTTGTAAAAGTCATTAAATTGTAAAAATAATGGAATGTTATATTGAAATTTTAAAACAAATATTGTAAAAGGATACCATTAAGAAACATTTATTTTGTTAAAATTAAATATTACGGGAAAAACATGTTAGAATTATGGTGTTTTAATGTGATAAAGTGATAAGTTATGGAATGTTTTAAATGATTTATTTTAATAAAATAATTATGAATTACAGATGAAAAGATAAATGTGACACTTGGCAAAATATTAGGCAAATAAGAGGTTTGTGGTTGAACCATCATTTTGTTTATTATAATAGTAGATAGATTTGTGAAAGAAAATCGCTAGATAACTCTTTGGTATGGTGGCTTAGGTATGTTTCTCAAAGTTACTTTAAATGTGGTGGGAATGTCTCTTTCATGGAGAACTCCTTTTCTTTCCTTGATAGATTTTTTGTTTCTTAACCTCCTTTCTTTGAACAATTTTTCAGGGTTTTTTTGTTTGTTTTAATTATTTTGTTTGTGTTTTATGTTTAAATAAATATAAATAAGAATTTTGATGTCGCAAGTACTCCATTGAATCACTTGGCCGCACCTTATTGGTGAAAGATATTTTTTTTGTTTTAGTTCCGGTACCGTAACAAACGTGACTGAAACCCACCAAATTTGTGTAGATTCATCGCGTATTGTTTTCGTTCCAGTAGCGTAACGAACTTTACGAAAACCGACCGAATGTTTTATTTTGTTTTTAGATTCAGCACCGTAACGAACATAACGCAAATCGATCAAATGTTAATTTTGTTTTAATTCCGGTATCAGAAGAAATATGAGGGAAACCGACCGAATTCACGTATACTCACCGCATTTTGTTTTAGTTCTAATACCTTAACGAATGTAACGAAAATCAATTGAATGCCAATTTTGTTTTTGTATTTATTTTTGTTTTAGTTTTGATACCGTAACAAACGTAACTGAAACCGACCGAGTAGACTCACCGCCCCTACACTCGGGATTGACACCGTTCAGGTTTTACCGACGCCCGAGTTTTATTGCGATACCATAACGCACGCAACCGAAACCGATCGAATTCTTGTCGACTTACCGCCTCAATGTCCTGGGAACGACAACTTTTACGTTTTACCAACCCCCGGGTTTTACCAACCTGTCCCAGCGCGTTGCGCCTGGTGTAACACTAGTTCCTGATATAAAATTTTTATAACGTGAAAGAAAACCAACACACAACCACATTCCCAAAAATCCATAGAAAAATATTGCAAAACGAGCAAGTAAATATGAAGCTAAACAAGAAGTAAACATTGTCGAAGAATATCTTGGATTGGCAGGTCGTGATATTGTCTCCTCTACTTCCACGAGGCCGGTACGCCTTTCGACTTTTTTTTTTCATCAAAAATCAGAATGTAATTAGTACGATGACAACATAAGTAAACTATACTAATGATTACGAAAAATATAAAATGTGACAAGAAAAATATTGACATGCATCACCTTAATGGCCAAAGCAAAAACAAGGGCAAAAATGAGACCAACTGAGATTACGCTAGCAGGAGCCCTCATTCCAGAAACCAAACCAAACCAATGAGAGGATGATTCCAGCACCAAAACCACCCTCCAGCCTACAATAATACATGTAGCAAAAGATCAGAGTATACAAGTTCGTTTTACATATATGTGCAATTAATCTTACTTGGTCAGTGCATATGATTTCTTGCCTCTCAGTCTTTCAATGACATAGCTTATCAATTCCATAGTGTAAGGCCAATATTTGTGACTTGTGATATCAAATTACGAAACCCATTATTTATTCACGGTCAAGATAATAATTAATGTCGGCGAGAAATACGGACACGAGATGAGATCTTCAGGCGCGCGTTTAGCTTCAACGGGAAGAAAGCTTTTAGATTATGTTTTTATTTTGCTATATGTATGTTACATGTTGTCATATGTATGTGTGTGTTTTGATGGTGTTTTCACCCACCCAAGGGGAGCTCACCTTGGGTGGGGTCGGTTCATTTATCATATTATTAATCTTTCAACCGATAACGAGATCGTTCCTATATTTTATATTATGTACGGTCGTTTGATTTCACCGCACCCGTCTTGAGCGTTTATCAAGAACAAAGCCGTTCGTTGTCGGATCCGGTTTCGGGACCTACAATTGGTATCAGAGCGGGTCGAATCTTATGATTCAACTTTGTTCTTGATATTCGGGTTCTATTTCCGCAATTACCTGAACCGAGACGTTAAAGACCCGTTAAAGTTTGAAAATAAAGCTGGAAATAAAATGAGAAATAAGCGTGTTTGAAGCTTCTCCTTGTAGATCCGGATGTTCAGGATCTACAAGTCCCAGATCCGGGCGTCTCAGGAACCATTCTAACATACGCCGAAATTCCGGCGACCATAGGGTCCTTCCCGACGACGATTTCAGAGGTTGAAGATGTGAAAATCAAACTCCGATGTGCGTGAGCGTCGGTAATTTCTGATCGTGGCAACTGTTGGATAAAGATGTGACCGAAGGATTTGCCGGTAACTGCTGGCGGTTGTGGTGGTGGCTGAGTTTTTCCGGCTGACATGTAGAAGAAAAGAAGAAAAAGACGGCGGGGGTGACCTGTGGCTGTGGTTTGGTGGCCGGAAAGTGGATTACGGCGGCGGAGGCAACGGCTGTGGTGCGTGGTTTTCCGACACCGGTTGGTGAGGATGGCAGCTGGGATTGTTGGCTATGTGGACTTGGAGTTGGGTGGCAGGAATGGTTGTCGGAGATCCGGCGGAAGTCATCTGTGGATGTTTGTTGTCATCAAAATTTTCCTTTCAACGTGACCTAATATGAGTAATTGGGCTGGGCCTATTCAAATCTGCTTGGGCTCTAAATAATTTGATGGTCCATATATTTTTTTTGTTACACTTTAGTTTCTGGTTTTGGCAGATTTTGAGGGGTGTTTTTGAAAGGGAGATTGGTGACGGGTTGACCAACTGAAGAAACTCAAATGCGACCGGGTTTTCGTCTTGTTTAACCATGTTCAAAGCTTGTTATTTCTAAGGCGTTCGAGAAGTTTTGTTCATTTGATCAATGAAGCCGGTAATTCGAGATTGATTTTTGGAAATTCGAGCTCATTTCATGCCTATATACAAGCGAGAACTACTTCAACATTAAATATAGGTGGGTCATACCTTGAGGGGGTGAATTGAAACCAAGAGGATTCGATTTATCAGGTGACTTGTGAAGATGCGAGACACGGCGAGACAAAGTTTTGATATCAAAAGTCAAGGGGGTGATTGTAAGGCCAATATTTGTTAATTGTGATATCAAATTACGAAACCCATTATTTATTCATGGTCAAGATAATAATTAATGTCGGCGAGAAATACGGACACGAGACGAGATCTTCGGGTGCGCGTTTAGCTTAAACAGGAAGAAAGCTTCTAGATTATGTTTTTATTTTGCTATATATATGTTACATGTTGTCATATGTATGTGTGTGTTTTGATGGTGTTTTCACCCACCCAAAGGGAGCTCACCTTGGGTGGGGTCGGTTCATTTATCATATTATTAATCTTTCAACCGATATCGAGATCGTTCATATACTTTATATTATCTTTATATTATGTACGGTCGTTTGATTTCACCGCAACCGTCTCGAGCGTTTAACAAGAACAAAGCCGTTCGTTGTCGGATCCGGTTTCGAGACCTACACATAAAAGCAACAAAAACAGCATAATTACGACCGGACATCAAGGGGCTTATTCCCATCATAGAGTAAAACAAAGGAAAGTAGTCACCGGTTGCAGCGCAACCCTACAATAAATGCTTACAATTATAAATATATTCTAGCTTGCTATCTAGTTTTCTGTTAGTTTGATATAAAAGAATGCATACCAATTGTAAGTCAGAATGATAAAACGGTCGAACAAAAACAAATAAAGATAATAAGTATAGTGATCGACTCCGTAATTAGTTAACAGATTTATAGCATTAAAAACGCATCGAACCCACCCAAGGTGAGCTCCCCTTGGGTGGGTGATTACACCATAAGAGCACACACTAAAATAGAAATACAAGTCCCTATCTATAGCCTAACACATAATCTAAAAGCTTTCCCGTTGAAGTTAAATGCTTGTCGAAGCTGTCCCGTGTGGGTGGATCTAACAATAGTCTTGGATCAACCGAACTTAGTGCTAGCGGAAATCACACTAAGCCACTTAAGTGGTCTCGGATCTTGGGATGTTATTTTCGGGTGGTTTGAGTGAGAGAGAGAGAGGGTCGAGAGAGAGATAGAGAGGTTTTCAAAAGGTTTTTTTTTTTAATATCAACCACCCTACTTCTCATTGCATGCTTCCTATTTATAGGGAAGCATGCATGAGAAGTAAGTCACATCAAATGCCCAATGGGCTTTACAACATTATTTCTCTTGGTCCTATTACATCCAAAACTAATAGCTAAAGCCCAAAACATGTAATTACAATACAAAAGACTAAAACAAAATGGGACTAACAATCTCCCTCTAGTCTTTAGTATTGGAACCCATCGGTGTCGTAATCCAGTCAGCCGTCCTCGGGTAGTGGAAGTTCAACAACTCTTCTAACAAATTTGTTGAAGGCTTCCACTATCTGGTTTGTGTTCTGACGACCTATGTCCTCGACGGTTCCCAGGGGTGAATTGTAGAGCTTCTTGATATCTTCTATATGCAACCCCATTAGCTCGTGCTCGTCAAATACACGAATCTCAGGCAGATCTTTGCAGCAGATGATGGCCTCCCCTGTCGTGTTGTCGAATTCCCAGCCCATGAAGTCTCAGAGGATGTTGGGAATAAAGGGCTTTCCATGGTAGATGATATGACAATTCTTTGGTGCCCTGTATCTCCATATTGTTCGTGGCTCTCCGGTGACTGGGTCTATCTCCCTTGGGTTCTTGTACTTCCGACCCTTATTCGGCTCAAAATCTTTGTAGTCGACCCTCGATTGACGATGAAGATAATCGGAGATCCAACTATCCAAAGTACTCCCAACCGCACCATGACCTAGAGCTTTTCGAAGATAATTGATGTCAAGATCTGGTAATGATTTCAGCTCATGGTGGTTGAGATAAATCAGATCATCACTATATCGTCTAATCGCCCAACACGCGTTCTCCTTATTATACTTCGCATAAGCTTGTTGTTTGTATTGGTGAGCTGAAAACGGATGAAGTGAATATTGAAGTGGTTGGTTGGGTAGGTGGTGCTGTGAGTTGAGAATGTTCGGGTTCGGTTTGGGTAGGTTGTTTGAATGGAGTTGTAGGTAGGTCTTGGGTTGGTTTGTTGGAGTGGTTTCGGGTAAGGATTCAGGTGAGTCGTGGAGTAAGGTTTTGGTTTTCTTGGATTCGGCTTTCTTTCTTGTCTTTGGCCTTTTATAGGGAGGGATTTGGATTTTGGTTACATCTAATGCTTGGAGGGCTTGGGCTAAGGCTTCTTTGGTGATTTTGGGTTGGTCGGATGGTTTGTCTTTTGAGGGAATCTTGACAAGAAACTTGGTTGACTTCTAGGAGTCCCCAAGTTTTCTCAGACGCTTCAAGGGCGGCTGGTCTTCCTCTTCCTCCTCAAGCTCAATTAGTTTGCCCTTCTCAACTTCCTTTCTCTTTAAATCGTGCTTGGCATTTGTGTGATCCTCAAGAGGCTCATCAGATGAATCTTGTTCTGTCTCGACCTCTGGCTCATCCTCCTCTTCACTTTCAACAGATGCCTCATCCCTAGCAGGCTCTGTTTCGTCAAATAATCCAAATTTAGGACCCGGCCTTGTTCCTACATACTGGTGTCCCCTTCCTTTAGTGCTAAGCAATACACCAAAGATTGACATCTTGATCTCATTCACATGATTGGGCTCGGGATAAGACTTCTTGTCCTTAGCTTTCTTTGATCCTGGCCTAGGGACATCTGGAATTAGATCATCAAGAAGCATCTGTACAAATCTTGGATACATAAGCCATGTCGCCCCACTCCTTATATTCCCCAACATGCATAGGAATATCCTTCGAGAGTAATTGAACTTCTCTCGAGTAGTCATTTCAAACATAATACAGACCTAGTCAGTACTCATGCTATGAAATCCTCCACGAATGTCCGCGAAGCAATGAGTGACAATAAGGAAAGAAACCTCCAGTATGGCGGGAGATGTTTCTTCTCCAGGCTCTTCCACTCTGTGTCGTATCCCGTCTGAGTAGCAAAATCACCCAGCTTCTTTCTATCACCCTTCTCATACGTGTAATCGGGCTGGTCAGCAATCTTCAACACCCTTCTAATATCTGCTTCAGTGATGGTCAACTCCCTTCTGGCAACCTTGGTTGTAAATGAGAGAGAATCATCAGCAACCTTTGCAAAAGCCCAGAAATCCAGAACCCACTTGTAGTAAATAGCTGGGTCAGCTGAGATGGCATGTGCAAGAGGTGATTGCTTGAGCCCCTTGACCATAGACGTGAATACTCTATCTGACTTAGACTTAGGCAACCCGAGAGCACAAAAATTATTATGACCCTGAAATTAGACCATAAGATCATGAGAATCATCATTAGAATAAGATAAGTTATATACTTATGCATTAAGTATTTACATATTTATAAATATTATGTACATTAAGGTTTTAAGAAGTTAATAAATTATATATTGTCAATTTATAAGTTACTTAGTCCAAAGAGTACAAAGATTAATTCCAAAACAGTCCAAGTGTCCAAACAGTCCATTTATTCAAAACAGTCCAGTAGCTTCAGTTTCAATTTTCTGAAAAATATGCCACGTGTGACTTTTTCGCATCGAATCCAGTTTCGCTTCGCATGAAACAGAACGCCTTTTCGCTTCGCATGGTCATGCGAAGCGAAATGCATCTTCAAGCGAAAAAGTTCCACTTGTCCTATTTTGATTTCTTTTCCTTTCCTTGGGAGTCGCCCGAACTTGAATTAGGTTTTTGGAAAGTTTGAAGGCAAACCCCTTTGGTTTGCTTGGTCAATTTAGCCCTTGAACATATAAACAAGTCTAGATCTACAAACTGTTCAACAATCAAACCTAAAACTAACAAATTAATGATGATAAACATAAATCTAAGGTTCTGAGAACATATTTTGGCCATAAGAACACCAAAAATTTTGAGATCTGTGTTAGATCAAGCCGACGGTTCATGAGAACCGTCGTCTCGATTTATGAGAACCCAGAAACAACGATGAATTTTAGGAAACAAAGTGTTTATGAAGTTATACCAAGGGAGAATAGTCAGGATTCAGAGGCATGTTTGATAATGAAGGGTCGGATTTATAAAGATTTGAAGAAGTTTTAGGGTTTGAAAGATTTGTGTAGAGAAGAAGAGAGAGTGAAATGTGAAAGGGTTTGGTGAATAGTGAGAGATATTTTAGGTTTCCCATTTATATAGGGCCAGCCTATCTCGTCTTTTGTTCAAAACATCGCGAGCATTCACGAAAATACACTCTCAGTCCTCGGTCTTTAAAAATATTTGCATTTTCAAACCCGAAAAGCATTTACTCACCGAATCCACGCACTTGTTTAATTTTTACAATTTTCTTTTGTTGGTCCCTTACTTTTAAAATTTGTACTAAGGATCTCTTGAACATAAGCATAAAAATAAAATAAATATAAAAATAAAATTAAAAATAAAACTGAAAATATTATACTATACAAGTACTTAATATTTTAGAAAATAAAAACAAAACAAAATAAACTAAAATAAAAGAAAATTTAAAATATTTTGAATTTAAAACATAATATTTAATTAATTTACATAGATCTTTTCTTTAGTTAACTTACAAAGAACGATCACGACATGGAATCATATTGATTTGCAAAGTCCTAGATCACGTCTCCATTTTGAAGTTATTTTGACTCAAATACATCATTGACTGTAGATATTGTCCACCTTTTTAACTTGACAAGTGTTTTGTTGTCAACGTGATACATTTGAGATTCAATTAGGCACGATACTTATGTGGTCCCCACTTAATCAGACATGTTACTGATTCCATCATACCTCAGGCTTAGTTTGTGTTAACATATCACCTCAACTTGACTTAAACCTTTCTTGGTTGATCACAGTACTCTTATTAACACACTTGACTTATTGTACACTGTACATATGACACTTTGTACTTTTCAACCTTGACTCGATCTAGAAAGATTAAAATAAAGCAAAAGTTCAGGCCATAACAATCAAGGCGGATAATACCATATTATCATGCAGAGAAAGTCCAAGGATTGAACAAAAGAAAGAAAATAAAACAAAGCAGAAGACTCAGGGCCTTAACAATCAGATCTTGTATGACAACAAATATCCCTTTAACAACTCAGAATCAGTGCTCGTCATGGTCGTGGTAGTCTCAAACACTTAACAACCTTTAAACAACTTAAAAATCAACACAGGCAACTTTTTTGCGCGAGACAGACTCTATGCGAAGCGAAAAAGTTGTAAGCGAAGAAGGAAATTTTAAGCGAAGCGAAAAAGTGAACAGTGAAGCGAAAAAGTTTCAAGCGAAGCGAAAAAGTGAACAGTGATGCGAAGCGAAAACATTTCAAGCGAAGCGAAGCGAAAAAGTTGTGAATAGTGAAGCGAAGCGAAAAGGTTCTATGCGAAGCAAAAAAGGTTCAAGCGAAGCGAAAAAAATTTAAGCTTCCAGAAGCAATCTTTCTTTTGGGATCTGTTCCACCTAACTTGTCAGTAAAAGGTCAAAGGTTGGTACTCTGATTTTGATGCCATGAGAAGCGAAAATCTTTACTTGTTAATTTATCACTTTGAAAAACCCGTAATCACCAACTTTAACACTTTCAAACCCAAAACCTTTGGATCTAAGGCTTATACACTTGTTGTTTTTCACCAAAAACACATTCTAAGACATTTTATGAACTTGAAGCCGAATTTTTTTGTAGTTTTCTTGTTTTTGTTGTTTTTGTGATTTTCTTGTTTTAATCTCCTCAAGATCAAAACCCAAGGTTGTGATCCAACACCCTCAACTAGTGAGCCGAAGCTCTGCTACCAATTGTAGGTCCCGTGTGGGTGGATCTAACAATAGTCTTGGATCAACTGAGCTTAGTGCTAGCGGAAATCACACTAAGTCACCTAAGCGATCTCGGATCTTGAGATGTTATTTTTGGGTGGTTTGAGTGATAGAGAGAGAGAGAGGGCCAAGAGAGAGAGAGACAGATAGGTTTTCAAAAGGTTTTTTTTTTAATATCAACCACCCTACTTGTCATGACATGCTTCCTATTTATAAAGAAGCATGCATAAGAAGTAAGTCACATCAAATGCCCCATGGGCTTTACAACATTATTTCTCTTGGGCCTATTACATCCAAAACTAATAGCTAAAGCCCAAAACATGTAATTACAATACAAAAGACTAAAATAAAATGGGACTAACAGAAGCTCTCGTCTCGTGTTCGGAATTCTCAACCGCGTTAATTATTAACTTGACCGTAAATATATAACGGGTTTCATACTTTGATATCGCAAGTCACAATTTTGGCCTTACAATCACCCCCTTGACTTATGATATCAAAACATTGTCATTCAGTTCTCGCATTTTCGCAACTCAACATTATAAACATGAGCTTCTTCAATCACCCCCTCAAGGTATGATCCACCTAATTCATTCATAAAGGAGTTCTCGCTTCTTTATCCATCTCGGATCTTTAAGCATTATAGGTTAAAACGAGCTCGACGAAATACCAGGGACAATGATCAAATGACAAAGCTTATTATTTCTTTTTTAAATGCCTTGAAAATAATATGGAAATAATACACTTTGAACACAGTCCAACAATGACGAAAAACCCGACAAGTTTGACTTTCTTCAGTTTGGTCAACTCGAAAAATAATTATTTCACTGCTCAAAATTATTTCGCATAATCGGCCCAAATAAACTAGTCTAGTAGCCCATATACAAGTAGCAAACTGGTCTATGAATCATGAGTTGTAATCTGACCCAAATCTAAAATAGTTACAGGAAAGTAGAAGGAAATTATTGGCAAGATTTCATTACAAAATCTACATATAGTTTTTTTTATGTATATGGAGCGATGAATATATTAGTAGTAGTAAATTCAATCTAAAATAAATATATATATCGTTGCTAATTTTAAAATAATAGTGATATTATTGCTAATGATACCTACAATCATGAATCGCCTTCTCAATTTCTTTTATATGTACGGAAATTAATTTGAATCTCTATTTCAATATATAAATCTCGATTCGATCTTTAAATAGCTTCCTTCTTTCGGTTTTAAAAGACAACACCTTATAACAAAGGTGAGTTTATAATCGGTCGTAAGTTGCGAACGAAAATTGAGAACAATTAGGAATAACTCTCCAATTTATTGATTTGGGAAAATAACTTAAAAACTAAATCAATTTTATATTTCCATAACATGAGTTCTTTGAGTTATATAGAGAACTGATTACGATTATAAATGAGCATAAACTTTTATTCGATAATTAAATAAAAATCTTTCTCTATCTAATAAATAAAATTGATAAATATATCTTATTAAGATAAATCCTTCAGCTTGAACTAGCCCAACCTTGACGACTCATAGCTTTAGTTCGGGAATTAACTACAACATTAATTAGTGATATTTAGAATATGTTATTTATTCATAATTGAAATTAAAAATCATTTCCAAAATGATGAATTGTTGTCCTCATTCACGATCATTTATCTTTTCACATCGGTTTTTAAAATACTACAACACATACATCACAAAACATTGTCCTCGATTTTATTCCCAAAATAAACAAATGCAAAAAAGGTAAAAGAAAATAAAAAGTAAAAAAACAAAAGAAGAAAAAATTCAAATGATTGAATTTGATAGCAAGAAGTCAAGAACACAATTATAAACTAGCAAAACTCTTTTAAGTAAAAATGAGTTTACTATGTTTGGATATATTTATGAGTTACACAAATCATTATTTTCGGGCTTAGTACTTATATTTATATATGAGCATGGCTTAAATACGTACTGTCCCACTCGCACTCATGATAATATTATAACATATAGCCCAAGTTGAAACTAAGTCCCCTTGGGCAAGATGAATAATTCATTATGGATATAAATTCCTTAAGCATGATAGATGTTTTCAATGGAATATGTTTTCAATGGAATCACTGAGATTGTTTTTATTATTTCTTGTAAAGGTTGGATGCTGAATTACAAAGAACAAGAATTACAAATAAATAGATGTAAGACTAAACAAGGGAAAAACTCAATAATAAAGGAATGAAGAATCATTTTGATTTGGTCCAACGTCTCTAGAGCTAGCTGTCTTCTTGCAGTTGTAAAATTATAATTAGGGAAATGATGTCAATAAATTGATCCCTTAATATTCTTTCTTTTTATTTTCTAACAAAAGAAACAGACACTTAACGACATTCCCAAAAATCCTTGAAAAGAAATTGCTACATAATGAAATAAATATAAAGATAAACGACAAGTGAACATGGTTAAAGAAGATCTTCGATCAGCATGTTGTCATGATAATGTCTCCTCTACTTCCACGAGTTGGGTTCACCTGTCAACTTTTTTTTTTCAAATTAAAATGTAATTAGTACGATGATTACATATTTAAGATATACTAATGATTATGAAAAAAATATAAAATGTGACAAGAAAAATATTGAAATGCGTCACCTTAATGAATAAAGCAAAAACAAGTGCAAAAAAAACACCAACTTTGATTACACTAGCAGGAGGCCTCATTCCAGTAACCAGTGAGAGGATGATTCCAGCACCAAAACCACCCGCCACCCTACAATAATACATATAGTAAGAGATCAGAGCATACAAGTTCGTTTTAAATATCTGTGCAATTAATCTTACTTGGTCTGTATATATGATTTCTTGCCTCTCAATCTTTCAATGATATAGGTTATGAATTCCATAGAAGCAACAAAAACAGCATAAGTACGACCGGAAATCAAGGGGCTTATTCCCATCATAGAGTAAAACAAAGGAGAGTAGTCTCCGGTTGCAGCGCACTCCTATAATAAATGCTTACAATTATAAATTAATATATTCTAGCTTGCTATCTAGTTTTGTGCTAGTTTAATATAAAAGAATGCATACCAATTGTAAGTCAGAATGATCAAACGGCGTTGTAGACTCGTGAACTTTTTGAATAAGAAAACCCCAGATGAAACCTTCCAAGAAGCAGTAGGCTGAATAGCTGACAGCCCCCACAAGTAACCACTGTTTGTCAGACCATTTATGGACTCCGTTTTTAATACGCAGATTCCATCGTTCCTTTGACCGGCCGGCAAGACAGAGTACAGGAGATCGATTTTCCGTGTTAAAAAGTAGTACTGGTCGAGAAGATAACCAGTCAGTACGAGGAAATAGATGTGACACAGCGTGAGGTTGACGGGAGTGGACCAGCTTGTAAGCAGTCGCAGAGAAAGCCATGCTTGAAATGGCCGGTGGGATTAGAGACGTCGAGTTTTCAATATATATTACATATATATATATATATATCATATATATATATATGGAAAAGTTGGAGGAAATTATTTGCAAAATTTCATTATAATAAGCATCATATATTTTCTATATATGGAGGAGCGATGAAATATGAGTATATATTTAGTATATGTCATTGTATTATTATTAGTATATTTACAATATAAGCATTGTATATGGCAAAACCTTTTTCTAAGAGAAATTTACATATATATAATAATATATAAGATAATATAAGTCTAAGATTCATTCTAAAATAATATATAAATCATTGCTAATTCAAAAACAATAATGATATGTTAATGATACCTGCCATGGTGAACCGCCTTCTCAATTTCATTTATAAGTAATCAAATTTATGTTATAATTAAATCAAAAAAGGGGTAGCGACGCAGCTTGTTGTCCGCTTGCCTTCTGTTTCGATGTAATCAAATTTATGTTATAATTAAATCAAAAATGAATTTGACATGTGAGTAATTTATAAGTTTGGAAATTTGAACCTCTATTTCAATCCATAATCTCGATTCGATCTTTAAAATAACCTCCTTTTTTTGGTTTTAAAGCCCAACACCTTATAACAAATTTGAGTTGATAATCGAAAATTGCAAACGAGAATTGGGAACACTTAGAAATAACTCTCCAATCTATTAATTCGGGAAAATAACTCAAAAAAGTGATCAATAAATTCTTTGAGGTTATATAAAGGGGCCAAGTTATTCAATAAAGTTTTATTGATTTTTATTAATCCTAACTATTATCTTATTAGGCTTTTTTTGTAAACATAATCTTTTATATTATCTTGTTTATTTATGTTGTATTTTACTAGCTTTTGGTTTATATTGAAATGATGCCCAGGCCTAAGGGCTTGTAAACAAAAGCTCATTATGAGCCCATATATAAAAATAAGCAAGGCAAGCCTCACACTATAAATAGGGGAGACTTGCCCATGCAACATAAACTTTTGCCATATATTATCTACTTCTATCAACTCTTTCTTTCACTCTATCTTACTTTCTTCTTTCGGTAATAACCAACACCAAAGAAAATCCGAGATTTTGGTTGTTTGTGAGTGATTTTCGCTAACTCGCAAGTGAGATTGATTTAAAAACACGTTATTAGATCCATTCTAGGGACCGGTATCAGAGTTTTCGACTTTACTAGTTGAGGTTCTAGGGTCAGAACCTTGGATTTTGGTCTTGTTTATGTGTTTGAAAAGTTTGTTCAAGTGTTACAAGTGGTTTTTGGACTTAAAAAGTTGTGTTTAAGGGTGTTCTTGTGTTCTTCGGGATTTATAGGGTGTTTGAAGCTTCAGAAGTGTCAAAAGGTGTGATTGTACTTGAATCCGTACCAAACAGAGCTCTGGGTGATTTGTTTTTCTCCTGAAAACAAATCGCATCGCATAAGAAAAAAACTAGCATCGCATTTTGGATTTTGAATCACATCGCATTTAAGATTTCAAATCGCATCGCATTTGAAATCTCATTCGCATCTCATTTTAAACTCCAATCACATTTGAAACCAATCGCATCGCATCACTGTTCACCAAACAAATCGCATCGCAAATCTAAAATCGATCGCATCGCATTTCTGACTTAAATCCAATAGCTTTTTCAATCAAATCTCATGGCATGCTCCTTGCAATTTGTTTCAACTTAGTCTTCCTGACAGAGTTTGCTGCATTTCAAAACTGTTTTCGTTTATTCTACTGATTGTAAATATGGCCCCTGATCCCGAGTTGTTAAAGAACTACTTAATTTAGGTCCTCAATAATGGATCTCACAACTTGACTCAGATCAATCTGTGTTGTTAGTTAGCGAAAATCACCAACAACACTCGGATCTCGGATCTTAGTTTGTATAAACAAAAGAGAAAATTATGAAGTTTGGAGAGAAGATCTTTTATTTCCAAGAGAGTTGTGAATTATATGTCTAGAGAAATCGGTAAAGTGACCCTTTTTTAGGGTCCCCATTTCTTCAAAATTTACAAAATAAAGGTACTGAGTACATAATACACCGACTAGAATATTAGCCATACAATCTCCCTCTAGGATAGAATATGTCGAGAAACCTTCGTCAAGTTCTTTGTTTCGTCTTTATTTCTTGAAATTTAGTACTTGTCTTAATCCAAGAGCTTGAACGAGATTGGATTTTGGACAATTCATTATTTTCCATTATTGTATACTTGAATTTTAATCTTATTTTCTGGGAATGATCGGAAACACCAAATTTTAGAAACATCATATGCGGGAGGCTCGACATCTAATTTTCTTTTGTTGACTTTCTTGAGCCGATTGGTTTCTTTCCTTGTCTTCAGACACAATCAGTTCATTTTTAGTTTTAACTCCTAACTTTCACGTTCTCGTCTTCTTTTAAGTGCTTAAGCATCTGCAACTTCAGTCTCTGTAGCCCAGCAGACTTGATCCTTGATCTACCTGTCCATGTACAACTGCACAAAACTTAAAACGAATAAGATTCGTTCACATACCATCTCAAGGGTCAAAGGGGATTTTATTTGTCAAAACATGCCCATGGTTTGAAGTGTTTGCAGAATAACTCTGAAAATTTTATTTTATCTTAACTTATCATAAAATACCGATTTCAGTTCATCAACTTGTAAATGATTTGTTTAAGTTGACTGGTTTCTCGAGCCGACTGGTTTCTTTCCTTGTCTTCAGACACAGTCAGTTCATTTTGAAATTAAAAATCATTTCCAAAATGATGAATGGTTGTCCTCATTCACGATCATTTATCTTTTCACGTCGGTTTTAAAATACTACAACACATACATCACAAAACATTGTCCTCGATTTTATTCCCAAAATAAACAAATGCAAAAAAGGTAAAAGAAAATAAAAAGTAAAAAAACAAAAGAAGAAAAAATTCAAATGATTGAATTTGATAGCAAGAAGTCAAGAACACAATTATAAACTAGCAAAACTCTTTTAAGTAAAAATGAGTTTACTAAGTTTGGATATATTTATGAGTTACACAAATCATTATTTTCGGGCTTAGTACTTATATTTATATATGAGCATGGCTTAAATACGTACTGTCCCACTCGCACTCATGATAATATTATAACATATAGCCCAAGTTGAAACTAAGTCCCCTTGGGCAAGATGAATAATTCATTATGGATATAAATTCCTTAAGCATGATAGATGTTTTCAATGGAATATGTTTTCAATGGAATCACTGAGATTGTTTTTATTATTTCTTGTAATGGTTGGATGCTGAATTACAAAGAACAAGAATTACAAATAAATAGATGTAAGACTAAACAAGGGAAAAACTCAATAATAAAGGAATGAAGAATCATTTTGATTTGGTCCAACGTCTCTAGAGCTAGCTGTCTTCTTGCAGTTGTAAAATTATAATTAGGGAAATGATGTCAATAAATTGATCCCTTAATATTCTTTCTTTTTATTTTCTAACAAAAGAAACAGACACTTAACGACATTCCCAAAAATCCTTGAAAAGAAATTGCTACATAATGAAATAAATATAAAGATAAACGACAAGTGAACATGGTTAAAGAAGATCTTCGATCAGCATGTTGTCATGATAATGTCTCCTCTACTTCCACGAGTTGGGTTCACCTGTCAACTTTTTTTTTTCAAATTAAAATGTAATTAGTACGATGATTACATATTTAAGATATACTAATGATTATGAAAAAAATATAAAATGTGACAAGAAAAATATTGAAATGCGTCACCTTAATGAATAAAGCAAAAACAAGTGCCAAAAAAACACCAACTTTGATTACACTAGCAGGAGCCCTCATTCCAGTAACCAGTGAGAGGATGATTCCAGCACCAAAACCACCCGCCACCCTACAATAATACATATAGTAAGAGATCAGAGCATACAAGTTCGTTTTAAATATCTGTGCAATTAATCTTACTTGGTCTGTATATATGATTTCTTGCCTCTCAATCTTTCAATGATATAGGTTATGAATTCCATAGAAGCAACAAAAACAGCATAAGTACGACCGGAAATCAAGGGGCTTATTCCCATCATAGAGTAAAACAAAGGAGAGTAGTCTCCGGTTGCAGCGCACTCCTATAATAAATGCTTACAATTATAAATTAATATATTCTAGCTTGCTATCTAGTTTTGTGCTAGTTTAATATAAAAGAATGCATACCAATTGTAAGTCAGAATGATCAAACGGCGTTGTAGACTCGTGAACTTTTTGAATAAGAAAACCCCAGATGAAACCTTCCAAGAAGCAGTAGGCTGAATAGCTGACAGCCCCCACAAGTAACCACTGTTTGTCAGACCATTTATGGACTCCGTTTTTAATACGCAGATTCCATCGTTCCTTTGACCGGCCGGCAAGACAGAGTACAGGAGATCGATTTTCCGTGTTAAAAAGTAGTACTGGTCGAGAAGATAACCAGTCAGTACGAGGAAATAGATGTGACACAGCGTGAGGTTGACGGGAGTGGACCAGCTTGTAAGCAGTCGCAGAGAAAGCCATGCTTGAAATGGCCGGTGGGATTAGAGACGTCGAGTTTTCAATATATATTATATATATATATATATATATATCATATATATATATATATATGGAAAAGTTGGAGGAAATTATTTGCAAAATTTCATTATAATAAGCATCATATATTTTCTATATATGGAGGAGCGATGAAATATGAGTATATATTTAGTATACGTCATTGTATTATTATTAGTATATTTACAATATAAGCATTGTATATGGCAAAACCTTTTTCTAAGAGAAATTTACATATATATAATAATATATAAGATAATATAAGTCTAAGATTCATAGGGTGTTTAAAATAACCTCCTTTTTTTGGTTTTAAAGCCCAACACCTTATAACAAATTTGAGTTGATAATCGAAAATTGCAAACGAGAATTGGGAACACTTAGAAATAACTCTCCAATCTATTAATTCGGGAAAATAACTCAAAATAGTGATCAATAAATTCTTTGAGGTTATATAAAGGGGCCAAGTTATTCAATAAAGTTTTATTGATTTTTATTAATCCTAACTATTATCTTATTAGGCTTTTTTTGTAAACATAATCTTTTATATTATCTTGTTTATTTATGTTGTATTTTACTAGCTTTTGGTTTATATTGAAATGATGCCCAGGCCTAAGGGCTTGTAAACAAAAGCTCATTATGAGCCCATATATAAAAATAAGCAAGGCAAGCCTCACACTATAAATAGGGGAGACTTGCCCATGCAACATAAACTTTTGCCATATATTATCTACTTCTATCAACTCTTTCTTTCACTCTATCTTACTTTCTTCTTTCGGTAATAACCAACACCAAAGAAAATCCGAGATTTTGGTTGTTTGTGAGTGATTTTCGCTAACTCGCAAGTGAGATTGATTTAAAAACACGTTATTAGATCCATTCTAGGGACCGGTATCAGAGTTTTCGACTTTACTAGTTGAGGTTCTAGGGTCAGAACCTTGGATTTTGGTCTTGTTTATGTGTTTGAAAAGTTTGTTCAAGTGTTACAAGTGGTTTTTGGACTTAAAAAGTTGTGTTTAAGGGTGTTCTTGTGTTCTTCGGGATTTATAGGGTGTTTGAAGCTTCAGAAGTGTCAAAAGGTGTGATTGTACTTGAATCCGTACCAAACAGAGCTCTGGGTGATTTGTTTTTCTCCTGAAAACAAATCGCATCGCATAAGAAAAAAACTAGCATCGCATTTTGGATTTTGAATCACATCGCATTTAAGATTTCAAATCGCATCGCATTTGAAATCTCATTCGCATCTCATTTTAAACTCCAATCACATTTGAAACCAATCGCATCGCATCACTGTTCACCAAACAAATCGCATCGCAAATCTAAAATCGATCGCATCGCATTTCTGACTTAAATCCAATAGCTTTTTCAATCAAATCTCATGGCATGCTCCTTGCAATTTGTTTCAACTTAGTCTTCCTGACAGAGTTTGCTGCATTTCAAAACTGTTTTCGTTTATTCTACTGATTGTAAATATGGCCCCTGATCCCGAGTTGTTAAAGAACTACTTAATTGTAGGTCCTCAATAATGGATCTCACAACTTGACTCAGATCAATCTGTGTTGTTAGTTAGCGAAAATCACCAACAACACTCGGATCTCGGATCTTAGTTTGTATAAACAAAAGAGAAAATTATGAAGTTTGGAGAGAAGATCTTTTATTTCCAAGAGAGTTGTGAATTATATGTCTAGAGAAATCGGTAAAGTGACCCTTTTTTAGGGTCCCCATTTCTTCAAAATTTACAAAATAAAGGTACTGAGTACATAATACACCGACTAGAATATTAGCCATACAATCTCCCTCTAGGATAGAATATGTCGAGAAACCTTCGTCAAGTTCTTTGTTTCGTCTTTATTTCTTGAAATTTAGTACTTGTCTTAATCCAAGAGCTTGAACGAGATTGGATTTTGGACAATTCATTATTTTCCATTCTTGTATACTTGAATTTTAATCTTATTTTCTGGGAATGATCGGAAACACCAAATTTTAGAAACATCATATGCGGGAGGCTCGACATCTAATTTTCTTTTGTTGACTTTCTTGAGCCGATTGGTTTCTTTCCTTGTCTTCAGACACAATCAGTTCATTTTTAGTTTTAACTCCTAACTTTCACGTTCTCGTCTTCTTTTAAGTGCTTAAGCATCTGCAACTTCAGTCTCTGTAGCCCAGCAGACTTGATCCTTGATCTACCTGTCCATGTACAACTGCACAAAACTTAAAACGAATAAGATTCGTTCACATACCCTCTCAAGGGTCAAAGGGGATTTTATTTGTCAAAACATGCCCATGGTTTGAAGTGTTTGCAGAATAACTCTGAAAATTTTATTTTATCTTAACTTATCATAAAATACCGATTTCAGTTCATCAACTTGTAAATGATTTGTTTAAGTTGACTGGTTTCTCGAGCCGACTGGTTTCTTTCCTTGTCTTCAGACACAGTCAGTTCATTTTGAAATTAAAAATCATTTCCAAAATGATGAATTGTTGTCCTCATTCACGATCATTTATCTTTTCACGTCGGTTTTAAAATACTACAACACATACATCACAAAACATTGTCCTCGATTTTATTCCCAAAATAAACAAATGCAAAAAAGGTAAAAGAAAATAAAAAGTAAAAAAACAAAAGAAGGAAAAATTCAAATGATTGAATTTGATAGCAAGAAGTCAAGAACACAATTATAAACTAGCAAAACTCTTTTAAGTAAAAATGAGTTTACTAAGTTTGGATATATTTATGAGTTACACAAATCATTATTTTCGGGCTTAGTACTTATATTTATATATGAGCATGGCTTAAATACGTACTGTCCCACTCGCACTCATGATAATATTATAACATATAGCCCAAGTTGAAACTAAGTCCCCTTGGGCAAGATGAATAATTCATTATGGATATAAATTCCTTAAGCATGATAGATGTTTTCAATGGAATATGTTTTCAATGGAATCACTGAGATTGTTTTTATTATTTCTTGTAAAGGTTGGATGCTGAATTACAAAGAACAAGAATTACAAATAAATAGATGTAAGACTAAACAAGGGAAAAACTCAATAATAAAGGAATGAAGAATCATTTTGATTTGGTCCAACGTCTCTAGAGCTAGCTGTCTTCTTGCAGTTGTAAAATTATAATTAGGGAAATGATGTCAATAAATTGATCCCTTAATATTCTTTCTTTTTATTTTCTAACAAAAGAAACAGACACTTAACGACATTCCCAAAAATCCTTGAAAAGAAATTGCTACATAATGAAATAAATATAAAGATAAACGACAAGTGAACATGGTTAAAGAAGATCTTCGATCAGCATGTTGTCATGATAATGTCTCCTCTACTTCCACGAGTTGGGTTCACCTGTCAACTTTTTTTTTTCAAATTAAAATGTAATTAGTACGATGATTACATATTTAAGATATACTAATGATTATGAAAAAAATATAAAATGTGACAAGAAAAATATTGAAATGCGTCACCTTAATGAATAAAGCAAAAACAAGTGCAAAAAAAACACCAACTTTGATTACACTAGCAGGAGGCCTCATTCCAGTAACCAGTGAGAGGATGATTCCAGCACCAAAACCACCCGCCACCCTACAATAATACATATAGTAAGAGATCAGAGCATACAAGTTCGTTTTAAATATCTGTGCAATTAATCTTACTTGGTCTGTATATATGATTTCTTGCCTCTCAATCTTTCAATGATATAGGTTATGAATTCCATAGAAGCAACAAAAACAGCATAAGTACGACCGGAAATCAAGGGGCTTATTCCCATCATAGAGTAAAACAAAGGAGAGTAGTCTCCGGTTGCAGCGCACTCCTATAATAAATGCTTACAATTATAAATTAATATATTCTAGCTTGCTATCTAGTTTTGTGCTAGTTTAATATAAAAGAATGCATACCAATTGTAAGTCAGAATGATCAAACGGCGTTGTAGACTCGTGAACTTTTTGAATAAGAAAACCCCAGATGAAACCTTCCAAGAAGCAGTAGGCTGAATAGCTGACAGCCCCCACAAGTAACCACTGTTTGTCAGACCATTTATGGACTCCGTTTTTAATACGCAGATTCCATCGTTCCTTTGACCGGCCGGCAAGACAGAGTACAGGAGATCGATTTTCCGTGTTAAAAAGTAGTACTGGTCGAGAAGATAACCAGTCAGTACGAGGAAATAGATGTGACACAGCGTGAGGTTGACGGGAGTGGACCAGCTTGTAAGCAGTCGCAGAGAAAGCCATGCTTGAAATGGCCGGTGGGATTAGAGACGTCGAGTTTTCAATATATATTATATATATATATATATATATATATCATATATATATATATATATGGAAAAGTTGGAGGAAATTATTTGCAAAATTTCATTATAATAAGCATCATATATTTTCTATATATGGAGGAGCGATGAAATATGAGTATATATTTAGTATACGTCATTGTATTATTATTAGTATATTTACAATATAAGCATTGTATATGGCAAAACCTTTTTCTAAGAGAAATTTACATATATATAATAATATATAAGATAATATAAGTCTAAGATTCATAGGGTGTTTAAAATAACCTCCTTTTTTTGGTTTTAAAGCCCAACACCTTATAACAAATTTGAGTTGATAATCGAAAATTGCAAACGAGAATTGGGAACACTTAGAAATAACTCTCCAATCTATTAATTCGGGAAAATAACTCAAAATAGTGATCAATAAATTCTTTGAGGTTATATAAAGGGGCCAAGTTATTCAATAAAGTTTTATTGATTTTTATTAATCCTAACTATTATCTTATTAGGCTTTTTTTGTAAACATAATCTTTTATATTATCTTGTTTATTTATGTTGTATTTTACTAGCTTTTGGTTTATATTGAAATGATGCCCAGGCCTAAGGGCTTGTAAACAAAAGCTCATTATGAGCCCATATATAAAAATAAGCAAGGCAAGCCTCACACTATAAATAGGGGAGACTTGCCCATGCAACATAAACTTTTGCCATATATTATCTACTTCTATCAACTCTTTCTTTCACTCTATCTTACTTTCTTCTTTCGGTAATAACCAACACCAAAGAAAATCCGAGATTTTGGTTGTTTGTGAGTGATTTTCGCTAACTCGCAAGTGAGATTGATTTAAAAACACGTTATTAGATCCATTCTAGGGACCGGTATCAGAGTTTTCGACTTTACTAGTTGAGGTTCTAGGGTCAGAACCTTGGATTTTGGTCTTGTTTATGTGTTTGAAAAGTTTGTTCAAGTGTTACAAGTGGTTTTCGGACTTAAAAAGTTGTGTTTAAGGGTGTTCTTGTGTTCTTCGGGATTTATAGGGTGTTTGAAGCTTCAGAAGTGTCAAAAGGTGTGATTGTACTTGAATCCGTACCAAACAGAGCTCTGGGTGATTTGTTTTTCTCCTGAAAACAAATCGCATCGAATTGATTAACAAAATCGCATCGCATATGAAAAAAACTCGCATCGCATTTTGGATTTTGAATCACATCGCATTTAAGATTTCAAATCGCATCGCATTTGAAATCTCATTCGCATCTCATTTTAAACTCCAATCACATTTGAAACCAATCGCATCGCATCACTGTTCACCAAACAAATCGCATCGCAAATCTAAAATCGATCGCATCGCATTTCTGACTTAAATCCAATAGCTTTTTCAATCAAATCTCATGGCATGCTCCTTGCAATTTGTTTCAACTTAGTCTTCCTGACAGAGTTTGCTGCATTTCAAAACTGTTTTCGTTTATTCTACTGATTGTAAATATGGCCCCTGATCCCGAGTTGTTAAAGAACTACTTAATTGTAGGTCCTCAATAATGGATCTCACAACTTGACTCAGATCAATCTGTGTTGTTAGTTAGCGAAAATCACCAACAACACTCGGATCTCGGATCTTAGTTTGTATAAACAAGAGAGAAAATTATGAAGTTTGGAGAGAAGATCTTTTATTTCCAAGAGAGTTGTGAATTATATGTCTAGAGAAATCGGTAAAGTGACCCTTTTTAGGGTCCCCATTTCTTCAAAATTTACAAAATAAAGGTACTGAGTACGTAATACACCGACTAGAATATTAGCCATACAATCTCCCTCTAGGATAGAATATGTCGAGGAACCTTCGTCAAGTTCTTTGTTTCGTCTTTATTTCTTGAAATTTAGTACTTGTCTTAATCCAAGAGCTTGAACGAGATTGGATTTTGGACAATTCATTATTTTCCATTCTTGTATACTTGAATTTTAATCTTATTTTCTGGGAATGATCGGAAACACCAAATTTTAGAAACATCATATGCTCGAGGCTCGACATCTAATTTTCTTTTGTTGACTTTCTTGAGCCGATTGGTTTCTTTCCTTGTCTTCAGACACAATCAGTTCATTTTTAGTTTTAACTCCTAACTTTCACGTTCTCGTCTTCTTTTAAGTGCTTAAGCATCTGCAACTTCAGTCTCTGTAGCCCAGCAGACTTGATCCTTGATCTACCTGTCCATGTACAACTGCACAAAACTTAAAACGAATAAGATTCGTTCACATACCCTCTCAAGGGTCAAAGGGGATTTTATCTGTCAAAACATGCCCTTGGTTTGAAGTGTTTGTAGAATAACTTTGAAAATTTTATTACCGATTTCAGTTCATCAACTTGTAAATGATTTGTTTAAGTTGACTGGTTTCTCGAGCCGACTGGTTTCTTTCCTTGTCTTCAGACACAGTCAGTTCATTTTTAGGTTTAACTCCCAACTTTCACGTTCTCGTCTTATTTTAAGCGCTTAAGCATCTATCTGTCCATGTACAACTGCACAAAACTTAAAACAAATAAGATTCGTTCACAGACCCTCTCGAGAGTCAAAGAGGGATTTTATTTGTCAAAACATGCCCTTGGTTTGAAGTGTTTGCAGAATAACTCTGAAAATTTTATTTTATCTTGACTTTTCATAAAATACTGATTTCAATCCATCAACTTGTAAATGATTTGTTTAAGTCCCAGGTTTTCAACGAACTTTGCAAGAACAACCTTGACAACAAAACACATGATTTTGAATAAAACAAGATTTAATAAAATATTTACGAACACAATAAAAACTTAAAATCCTTTTGGCATTTTCATATATTTTAAAGGAAAATTGGAAATAAATAATCCCACCTTTTGTATATTGGCCGATAATAATCCAACCTTTAAAAATCCCTAGCAATACTTAACGTCGTTATGTTTTTTCCCTAGTTTCAAATCGATGTTTTAGGGCTTTTGATCGGAATTAAGAACGATATGAGTCGACTGATGTAAAATTTATCTCGAAACGGTGATTCAGATGGCTTGATTTTTGTTAATTGGAAATTCAAGCACCCGAATTGAAACACTGTTTCGTCGTTTGGATCACCATATCGAGATAAGTTTTACATCGGTTGACTCGTACCCTTCTTCCGATCAAAAGCCCTAAAACATCGATTTGAAACTAGGAAAAAACTTAACGACGTTAAGTATTTTTTTAACGAAAGACCATTGTGACAAAAATAGTTGAAAGGTGGGAACATTGGTAGTGATTTTTAAAGGTGAGATTATTATCGACCAATACACAAAAGGTGGGATTATTTAGTTTCAATTTTCCTATTTTAAAATTACGAAAATAAATACATAATATTTTGAAGTTAAAACATAAAATAAGAAAAAAATAAAAATAAAGATAACATAGGAGTAAAGATGAAATTAATATTATATATCAATAATATTTACGAAATTTTCTAACGAATTTAATATTTTTACGAGAAGGATCACAACATGAAATCACATTGATCGATAACGTCCCAGATCACACTTCTATTTCAATATTATTATTGTTGGGTTATATTTTATGGTTTATACTTTGTTAGGGGATAAAATTGTAATTCATAATGGATTTCGGTGGACTTGACGGGCTGGGCTTGGGCTTGGGCTATGTGGCTTGTGCTAAAATATATAAGTTTTATGTTTATAATTTGTTAGGAGACACTCATTATTATTCTCTCTAAAGGTGTAACCGGTTTTGGTATTACGAGATTAAGTACCCGACGCTTATAATAAACGTGTACTTTGAATTCTGTGCTTGTGTTCTTGCTATTTATTTCTTGATTCATCTCGTGGTTAGTTGATATTGCATTGTAGTGATCTAGATTCGGGACTTACAAGTGGTAGCAAAGCCTATAGACATATTCTAGGCTCGGTTGTGAATCAAAGATTCAAGAAACTGATGTTTTTAGAGATTTTGGGGTATTATTGCTCGACCGATTGTTGAAGGATACTGGAAACCGAAGAACACGAAGAATTAATCTTCATCGTGTTTTTAGGCCTTCTGGATGGAGATTTGAGATAATCAAATCTTGTTGAAAAATTGAAGATATCAAAATCCCTTGTTTATTGGGATTTAGAGTATTGATCAAGTCAAACAGAATTCTCGGTATATCTGTGTTCTCGCCTCACTTCGGTTCTCGACTCACTCTGGTTTTTGGTACAAGGGGTTCTCAGAAACCGTTTATTTTCGGTTGTGTCTTGAGTTATCGGTCTCAGGGTTTTTGGTAATCAGGAGTTCTCGATTCATCAGTGTTCTCGGAATTGGTTTGGGGATTCGGTGTATACTTGGGTTTCCGGTGTGTTTTTTCAGTTCTCGGTTAAAGTTATTGTTTTTGGTCAGACTTGTTTTCGGCTAAAATGGACTCAAAGGAAGATGCGTCGACCTCAACAGATATCCATCAGAAGCTTGACTCTATGATCGGAACCACCACTCGTGTTCCCCGTCATACGATGAGTGAAAGTATCATTTTGAGAGGTATATGAAGATGAAAGACTCCAAGGGTTGGAGAAGCATTACTAGGGGTCCAACTGCGGTCACATATACGTTGGACGATGCAGAGAGAAATGTGGCTCCTAAACCAAATGAATTATTTACCAAGAAGATTTTGCTCTGGTAGAGGACGATGAGAGAGCTTTCTCTACTCTCACCTTAGCGCTATCCCATGATATTTCCATTGGTCTTTGAGATGAAATGTCGGCTAAAGAGCTATGGGCAGCCATTATAGATACTTTTGAGGGAAATGAGATTATGCAGCAGAGATTCACTAAGCTTTTGAGGGAAATGAGATTATGCAGCAGAGTAGAAGAGATATGGTGAAATAGGAGTTTAACATGTTCAATCATTTTTTAGGTGAATCTCTTTTCGCTCAACTACAAAGATTCACTAAGCTTGTGACTAACATGATATCTGCTAAGATTCAATTAGCCCTTCTTGAGGTCACTTGAGGTCAATCAGAAGTTGTTGAATTCCTTCCTCAAAGCTGAGAACTAAATGTGGCATTGATCAAGAAAACAAAGGATTTGGCAAGATTGACAGTCAATGAGATGAAGGTGGTAATTAGTTCATATGATATGGATGACAAATAGCATGCCATAAACCACGCTAGCACTTATAACACTGATAGTTATAGTCTATCCACTAATACTGCTTTCTCTGCTCAAGATGGAACGAGCGGGTCAAAATCCACCTCAAGCCAGTTTACCCCAACACCCTCAAAGGCATCTATCAATACAAATGCTTTTTCAACTAAGGCCTTTTCAGCCAAGCCTACCTCTCAGATTCCCTCCATCTCTGTGGAAACTGAGAAGAACATCGCCCTAATAGCAGGTTTTATGAATTGCTACAACGGGTTTCTTTCTGGTGACATCGTATCGCCAGTTGTGTATGCTGAATTAGATCAAATCCATCCTGAAGATGTTGAGGAGATGGATATTTCGTGGAAAATGGCCATTGTCGTCTTCAGGGAAAAGAACTTCACCAAGAAGACTGGTAAAAACAACTGGGCAGTCACCATCAACAAAAGGATGGGTTTCGACAAAAGCAAGATGAGGTGCTACTGATGTGTTGTAAAACACAAGCATTTTCCGCACCTTTTATCCACGTTTTTATTTTATATTATATGTATTTTATTTTTTTTATATAGGTTTTACATAGTTTCAACCATATTGTAGGTTATGGGTTACAAGGAAGAAAAAACCGAGCTTCTTGAGTAGTTTAAAGGCCTTTTACGCATACGTTTTCAAGTAAAACTCAAAGCCCGGCCCATTACATGTTGGAAAAGCCCAAGTCTTACAATAATATGAAGATATAAAAAAAACAAAAAAAAAACCCTAAGCAGCCTACAAGCTGCCGATCGCAGCAGACAACAAGAGGAACAAGAGGAAAAAGTTTTTTCGTGCTAGGGTTTGATGTCTTGGCGGCTAGGGAAGGAATAAGAAGGCAATGACAAGTCTCGGGATCATTCACCATCGATTTTTACAGCAAGGAGCAGCCCGGAATCATCCTATATCCTTACATCTTTTTCATTGTTCATACACTTTGATATTCTTGCTTAATTGTTAAATTGTTTTGCAATTACTTGAGAGATTGAATTGTTTATAATTAGAATTGATTGTTGGACAATTGTTAAGATGATTGGTATGAGTTTTATGACGCTTTTAATGATTATTCATGGCTGTCCAATTATGATTCTCGGGTAAACTTGTTATTCATGGCTGTCCAGCCGCCGCTGCGGCTGAACGACAGCCCTATAATTATCCTCCATGAGGATTTTATGCGTGCAAAACGAAGGTTTGATACCCTTGATGTCGATAATCTTCCATGCAATGGCCTCCTTGTGCTCTCGAAGCACCCTCAACAGTCTCTCTCTCTCTCGACCTCCGTCAAAGCAGATGCGACAATAACTGGCAACTTCCTCTCCTCGTCCAAAAACGCGTACTCCTGATGGGCAGGTAAATCCTTAAGCTCTAAGGAAGGAGAGGGGCTCTCAACAGAAGGTCGGTCCATCGGATCGTCACGTACGATCCCAGCAGACACTTTAGACTCAGGGTGATGTGACTCGGGGTCATCTTCCATTGACTGATCGGTCGTGGAAACCATCTCAATCTTCGGAATGTCCCTATCGAGAATATGAGTGTCGGAGGCAGATCCTCCACAGATCTCGCTGAAAAACTCCCCAACATGCTCCATGATGATATCGATAAAGTACAGGGAGTCATCAGCAGACTTGGGGTGTTTCAGTGACTGTCGAACGTCAAAGGTGACGTTCTCATCCCCAACTCTCAAAATCAACTTACCATCGCAGACGTAGATCAACGCCTATGCAGTGGCAAGGAATGGTCGGCCAAGAATAAGCGGTACACTATCATCATCGTTCATGTCCAGAATGACAAAGTCCACCGGGAAGATGAACTTGTCAACACGAACCAGCATGTTCTCGACCACCCCTCGAGGGTATTTCACAGAACGATCAGCAAGCTGGATACACATCCTGGTAGGCCTCGGTTCGCCTAAACCCAGCTTGCGATACACGGAATACGGCATGATTAATACTGGCACCAAGATCGGCCAGCGCATGAATAACCGTATCATCACTCAAGATGCATGGAATCGTGAAACTCCGTGGATCGTCCATCTTTCCTAGTAATTTCCTCTGTAAGATAGCAGAACAACTAGTACTCAATGGGACTCAACAAGCTTCTCCTTATTCGAAAGGATATCCTTGAGGAAATTCGCGTGTTTAGGCATCTGAGTTAGTGCCTCAAGGAATGGAAAATTAAGGTGAAGCTGCTTCAAAAGATCAAGAAATTTGGAATTCTGCTCTTCATCTCTGTCTCTGCGGAGTCTCCCGGGGTATGGTACTCTGGGCTTGTAGACTCTCGGCGGTTCCTCTGATGAACTCCCTGGGCTGCTCCTCTGATGCACCTGGGCCGGTGGAGACTCCATCTGAATCTCCTCATCCACCTGCTCCTCTAGAACTACTGCAGGCTCCTCGACGACTCCTCCTCTAGACCTCTGCTGAATCCCGGGCTCATCTCGTGCTCCTGCACCGCTCCTCGTTGTCACAGCTTTTGCAAATCCCTTCGGGTTATACTCGGTGTTACTTGGTAGCGTACCTCGCGGCCTCTCGTTCAATCGACTGGCTATCTCCCCCATCTGCCGCTCGAGACTCTGAATCGACGCTCCCTGATTCCTCATGAACTACTCGTGCTCTCGAAACTTCTCCTGCGTCTCCTTGTGTCGGGAATCCTCACGCGTCATAAGCTGCGACAACATCTGCGTTTGTTGCGCCATCATCCCCTCCAAAGTGGGCTTCTTCTCCCCACTGCTCGCTCCCTCACCGGCATCCTGAAATAAACTCTGGCGTTGCTGAAAACCGGGCTGGTTGCCGCTCCTCCAGTTGGAGTTCTGATTGCCTCTCCATCCCGAATTATAAGAATTGAAAGAATTTGGATTTCGGTTTGGATTTCCTATGAAGTCTACGGCCTCCTCCTGCGAACTGACTGGGCACTGAACGGTATCATGCCCACCTCTGCAAATCTCACACAACTTGCTCTTCGTCTGCATGTCCTTCACCATCTTCGCCAACGACTCTACCTGTGCTGTGAGTGCGGTGGTCGTGTCCACCGAATGCATACCGCGTGAAATAGAATCGACGGTCATACCACCCCTGGTGGGTGGTCTCTGGTATCCACTCATTGCTAGCCCATTGAAAAAAGTGATACACTCATCGGGGTGTTTTGTTGTCAGCAAATTTCCTCCCGCAGCCGTGTCGAGCATACTCTGTGTTGCATACGTCACTCCATTATAAAACTTCTAGACAACCGCCCAATCTTGCAAGCCGTGGTTTGGGCACAACGCTAATAGATTCTTAAATCGCTCCTAGGTCTCATAGAAACTCTCGGTGTCCTCCATCTGAAAAGAATGTATCTGATTACGTAGACGAGCGGCCTTAGCCGGAGGATCATACTTCTTAAGAAACTGGGTCTTCATGGCAGCCCAAGTAGCTATAGAGCCCTGTGGGAGGGACTCGAGCCACAGACTCGCTTGATCAGCGAGTGAAACGGAAAAACGCGAAGCTTAACAGCGTCTTCGGAAACGCCCGCAAGATGGAAAGTGTCGCAGATACGCATGATGCGAGTAAGATGAGAGTGCGGGTTCTCTTGAAGCAACCTGTGAAACTGAGCAGAATGAGCAATGGTATTTAGAATGTTCGACGGGATCTGCCAGTTCGTAGCAACTCCAATGGTGGGTGGTGCGATGCTGGATCTCGCGCCAGCATTGGCCGGTCGGGCCCGGTCCGCAACTGTCCTCCTCGGTGGTGGAATGTCGCCCATGATCCTATCCCTATCGTCGGAGTCAACGGATGAAGAAGTGGATGAAGGTGAAACGGGACGACGTCTCTCACGAAACTCACTCTCTGGCTCGAGGAATGCTTCAGTGTCAGATGGTCCACGAGATCGAGTCTGTCGCATAAAACTATAATTAGAAATAAAATTATATAAACTATTCTAACAAATAAGCAAAATAAAAAAAAGTAATTACAAGTAGCACAAAAGGTAAGTCCTAACTCGGATTGCTCTCAAAACGCCTAAAACCGTGTCCTCGGCAACGGCGCCAAAAACTTGATGTGTGTCTAATAACCCTATAATAATGACCCTCACAACTAAGCTTTAAATATAAAACGAAAATCCTAAAACCACACACAACCGGCAAGTGTACCGATCGCAAGTAGTATAAACCTAGGAAGTCCGAGTATCGAACACGTGGACACGTAAGACGCTAACGATCACTAACCCTAGACAAGACCTACCTTAGAATAATATTATATTGATTTTTGAATTCTTTTAACTTAACTGAACTAACTAGACTGACTGACAAAACTTACCAAAAATAGAAAACTTAACGGGGAACTAACTGTATTAACTTAGGATGGAAAAAAACGTCTACCTAGGTCTGAATCAAATTGTAGGCCTGACAAGCTAATGGATTGGATGACTTCAAGACACCGGTCCCTAAAGATGACACGACTAAGTATCGCTCGGGCTCACTGGATTACCTCTCGGTCTCACTCAATAAACCCTAACTACTCAAAATCGGCTAAAACGAACAAACCAGGAAATGATTGCTAACGTGTTCTAATGCTAGATCACCTCTCTCTCACCAACACTCTACCCTAATGGCAATGAATACTACACAACCAAGGATAGAGGAACAATTCAACTTAAACCAAAATAGATCAACTAGTCACTCAAAACACCTAAACCTAACAAGAAACGAACTCGCTCTCGCGCAATCCTTATTCTAGCATATAAAGGCAATGAGATGACCCTACTTCTTATCACCTCTCGGTCTCAAAGAAAGTGTCTAACCGCTGTACTTTAACCAAATAATCATGCAACAAAAACCCTACGGTTGTTCCTACCGCCAACAAACCCTAAACACCAAGTCTAGAATCAAACAATGCACCGATCAATCAATACAAAACTAATCAATCAATACACGGGGTTTATGCAATAAATTAACCAATATTTCCAGCCCTTAAACACAACCTATTTCATGTCTAAATCAAACTTTACAATAGCAATTAAGGTCTATCAATCAAACAATCCATAAAACCTAACAATTAACATCATCCCTAGGTAGAACTAACAAGATTAGCCTAGCATATTGTTTGGACAGCAGCAAATACTCATTAAAATTACCATAAAACTCATACCAATCATTTCAAAGATCATTCAACAATCAATATTAATCAATAACAAGTCAATCCTTAAAGCAATTGCAAAACTAGTAAACGATTCAACAAGTATAAGAAAGATTGATGAACAATAGTTTAAAGAAAGGATATGAGATGGTTTTCGGGTGCTCTTCGCTGCTGTAAAACGGATGGTAAACGATCACCGAGGCTTGTTCTTCTATCTTCTTCCTTCCCTAGCCGCCAAGACACCAAACCCTATCCGCCAAAAAAGTTTTTTTCTCTCTTTTCTCCCTGCTGGAAATCCCGATCGCAGCAGCTGTTGTGCTTAGGGTTTTTTTTATTTTTTATATATTATAATATAATGTAAGATTTGGGCCTCCATGATGCATACGGGCCGGGCCTTGAGTTTTTACTTGAAAACGTATGCGTAAAAGGCTCGTAAACTACTCCAAAAGCTCGGTTTCTTTCTTTCTTTCACCCAAAACCTACAATATGAATAAAATTATGTAAAACCTATCTAAAACAAGTTAAAACACATAAAATGTAATACAAAAACGTAGATAAAAGGTGCAGAAAATACGAGTGTTTTACAACACATCAGTATTCTACCTTGACTCGCTCTCCGAGACGTAGATGTGATGGATACACCACTCGGGAAACTGCCTGAGTTGTAGAGTTTGTATTTTTGTTATATGTTTATGCTATCTGTTTTATTTGTTTTGTCTATTTCAGGATGTTCTAAGATGAAACCGCTCATACTCAATCTCCATTCGAGTCGGTCGATTTAAGGGGTGTTCCATTATTGTAAAAAAAATAAAAATAAATAAAAATAAAAAAAAATTATAAAAACCAAAAACACAAAAATATGTTTATTTCTTTATGTTTTTGTTTTCAGTGTTGTACGCCGCTATATGCGAGGGAGTTTGAGTTTTGCAGGTTATATTATGCGCATGGTAGCTACGATGGCGTCTTGGAGCAGGTTCTCCCGAGGTTGCGGCCGCGAATGAAATGCTATACGGTCGTTTGGTTACTACTCAGCTATTGAAGATTCTGCACACAAACCAGGGAAGTAACCCGTTCTTTGTTTTATCCTTGTATATTAATTTTTTATTTTAGTTTTAATTTTTATTTTATTTTATTTCTTTTCCTTGTTCGCATCGAGGACGATTTCGTTCTAAGTGTGGGGATGAGATTTATTTTACTTAGTTGTAGAAAAAAAATTATAAAAAAAAATGAAAAATTTGAAAAAAAAATTGTCCCTTGAAATTCGTTTTCTCTACGTTAAACAGGAAATGATATTATTACCGAGTAGTTGTTATTTTCTAAATTCTTGGTGTTTTCAATATATATATATAATAAATAAGAACAGTGCCCATTAGACCCGCACGTAATGTATGGTAACCGAACGGTTTAGACTCAGTAATCAATGTATCGGTAGGCTCAGCCTTTGAGAATAAAAGGGCGGTTTGGTTGTTGACCTAATTGAACCTTTTAAATGGCCTGACTTTAGTGGGAATCATCTTAGGGGTTTTGTTTGTTTAACTAAACTCGTGACAGGACTGGAATGAAAAGCCGGATCATACTCAAGCCTCGAGTCACATGATCGTCTGTATATTAGTTTTATCTTTTGTATTTGTTTCTATTCATGCAAAGCCATGTACTATGAGTATAAAAAAAAATGCAAAAAACCAAAAGGCAGAAAAAGAAAAAAAAAAGTTGCATTTGTAATTGTGTGCACTTGAAAGAGAGCTAGAGTTTATCGTTATGTTTTAATCATGTGGCAATAGGTTTAAGTCAAGTTGGGGTGACTCGGCCTGGTAAAACCATAATGAAATTGGTGAAGTGGCAGCAAGGCCTTTAGGTGTGGGTTCCACTTAGTCATACAAACTAATAGAATTTTCACGCCTTATTTGCCTCGGTAAGTATTAGGGGCATGGGTTTCAGTGGATAGCAATACTGGCAATCGACCTGATCTAGCTTATTAGGTGAAAGTTGGAAGAAAATAGCACTCCTCCGCCTTTTCAGAAAACTTTGAGGTCGTTCCGACATTTGTTTGGAGTATGGTACATGGACATCCAAACGTTCTGAAGAAATTCACCCTTTGCTTCGTTCCATAAACGACTTCATACGGAGTCTTGTTCAGTCTTTTGTTTAGAAGCACACGATTCTGGGTAAAGCAAGCAGCGTTGATGGCTTCACCCCAGAAGATTAATGGCATTTTGGAATATGAGAGCATTGTTCTAGTGGTTTCCACCAAAGTACGGTTTCTTCTTTTAGCCACCCCATTTTGTTCGGGAGTGTAAGGTGCGCTGACTTGATGAATAATTCCCTTGTTGTGACAGAATTCATTCACCACCTTGTTGCAAAACTCTGTGCCGTTGTCACTTCTGATACATTTCACCTTCTTGTCAGTTTGATTCTCAACCAACACAATAAACCTGGGCAGAAATTGTGATGTCTCGTCCTTGTGCCCAAACAGAAATGTCCAACTAAAACGCGAGAAATCGTCAGTAATAACCAGACAATAGGCTTTTCGACCTATTTCCAATGGTTGAATTGGACCGAAAAGATCCATGTGCAACAACTGAAGAGTGGAGTTTATGGAATTGACGGTCTTGGGTCTATGAGGGAGCTTGTGCTGTTTGCATTTAGAGCAAGATAAACATTTTTCAGCACAATGGAAAGATTTTACAGGTAAGCCCCTCACATGGTCACCTTTAACCAACTTATTCAAGTTCTTAAAGTTGACATGACCCAAACGTCGATACCATAAAGATGAATCGTTCTCCGAGGCCTTGGACATCAAGCAAGAAGCAGAATGCATGGAATAATTGCTTCTCATGTCCAGAATGTATGCATCATTATGCCTCGGTGTACGCAACATAATCCATTCTTCAGGGATCTTAAAACCTGGTTTTAGAATGAGACATTCATTTTCTGTAAATAGGGTTGAGAATTTCTTATCACAGATTTAAGACACACTGAGCAGGTTGTGGTTGAGCTGTTCCACCAGATTAACCTCATTGAATGTTAAAGTACCATTCGAGACTTTCCCTTGTTTGGTTATTTCTCCTCCAATGTCGCCGGCAAAAGAAACGTGTCCACCATCGTATGATTTGATGTCGAACAACAGGGACTCGTCTCCTGTCATTTTTCGGGTGCAACCATCAAGTGCCAAATGCTGTTGACAGGCCGTTCTGGCTGACCCTACACACATGAAAAACCAGTTAGTGGAGGGTTTCCCGAGACGTGCTTGTCTCGGGAAGATTAAACACAAAATCACCAAGTTTAATTTTATGATTTCTGAAAATGTAATCCTTTGGTGGGTCAGAATCTAAAGAGCAATCCCTCGAGAAACCTGAATTTTGATTTCCTCGGTTTTGAAATGATTTTCTTGATTGCCTTCGTTTTGGTTTAGGCTTAATCACAAAATCTTATTGATTAGCCTTTGAGAAAACTTTTAAAGGGATCTTGGGCTTTTCAAGTTCAGATCCCTTTTGCTAACCGCTTTCTTTCTCTTTGGGTTAGCCAAAATGGTTTCTTGGGTTTTTCGGTTCTTTTGGGTCTTAAATCTGTCTCACTGGCTGAAGTGTAAGTTTGGTTAGGCATTTTCCTGGTTTGATCATTATACTTAGGAAATGTCTGACCAAACTTACTGTTTAAGTCTCTTTGTTGCTTATGCCAGTTCTTGCAATGTCTTACAAGATAAGACGGATTGCCACAAACAAAGCAACATTTTCTTTTGATACAATTATGGATATCTTGATCACTGAGATATGTGGGATAAGGTGATGTGGTTGGGTTAACTTGTCTATAACCTGTATCTGTCTGAATATTTGAAAATTTTGAAGCAAAATAATTTGAATGCCTAGGTTTCTGTTGAGAAAAATAATAGGCATTATCACACTGATTATAATATTGAGAACTATTGTTGTAATTTGTATTTTGAGAAAAAGAGTTTTTCTTTGGTGGCATATATTTACAGGAAGTGCTAGGTTTTTCATTTACAAAACTTGATTTCTCTTTAGTTAAGTTCTCAAAATGATGATCAGTTGATGAACAGCTAGGGCTTTTCTTTTCACCATCCTTAGCTTTGATGGTTTCATCAAAAATAGTTTCACATTCTGAATCAGATGAAGAACATTCACTTTCATTACAAACATTTGTACAACTGTCATCACTAGATGATTCACAAAATACATCCTTTGATCTGGACATTAAACTTCCTAACATAGACTCACACACTTTATTACAGACAGGATTGTTAATCGTTTTTGTTAGACCCACACAAGATTCAAAACATGGTTCTAATTCTCCTTTCGGTTTACAACCCTGTTTAACCTTCCCACAATCACCACTTACATCACCTACTACACAAGACACGTTGATGTTAGACTTATCGGATGAAGGAATTTGAGCTTTTGATGAAGAGGCGGTAGGAACGAATTTCACTGGTTTTGGTACCTTACCAATCCTATAGGCCATCTCTTCATCAGGAGAAGTATTATAGCTAAAATGGGGTAGGCAAGTGTAATTATCATTCATTGGTGGAGGCACCGCTGAATAATCATAACCTAGTCCCGATTTAACTTTAGTACTTCTCTGAGCTCCAATAAGATCATCTAATTGCTCAGATGATGCTTCAAATCTTTCAACTTGTTTTTCCTTTTCTCGTTTATCAGAAAGATCAAGTTTTAACATTTCAATCTCATCTTTTAAGTTGTTAATTATGTTCTTGTAATAGTGTAGGTCCCCCGCCCCGGGGCGTCGCCGATCGATACGAGATCCGCACGAGGTCTAGGAGTGCAGAATCCTCCTAGACTCGTTTATGGTGTAGAAGATGAAGAACACGATTACACACAAACACATACACGAACAAACACACGAATGGGATAAACACATCTGCAGATCTTTTATATAATAACCGAAACACTTACATACCAAACATGAAAACAAATGACACGGCCGACCCGAGGTGAGCTCTACCTCGGGCCGTCCCACACGGCTCACTCTCTCGGTTTCCCTCTAGACTAATAAACTGATCACAAAACACTCTTATTTTTCTGGATTAGTAACCCTAAACACGGCACACATATATATATAAACTTCGCGGGTTTGGGCCTGTAGGCGAAGTTGTTACAACTTCGCCTATGGCGAATCCCTACGTAAGACGTTACGAGCGTAGAAGACGATACGAGATAACACAATCGAACACACATTACAATAAACAAATACTCGTTATATTGCAACCTTAAACACGTGATACCAATCACTGATTACAGGACTCTCTGACTCGTAAACTCGAATAATAAAACTTCTTATTGATTAAGCCGTAACCTAATCAATATATATCACGACAACTTCGCCTGGCATGTTCAGGCGAAGTTGTCCCTAACTTCGCTTGTCTAACAAGTTCGTCTATATCAGCGAACTTGTTAGCTAACTTCGCTTACATCAAATACAAAACATTACAAACTCGATTACAGACACTAGACACTGAACTACTGACATCATGCACCAACAGACTCCCCCTTGGCAGTAGCTTCATCTCTTTATCTTCAAGCACGTGTCTTGTAATCTTCAACAATCTTGTATCTTCATCTTTCCATACTCCCCCTGAGATGCAGAATCACTCCCTACCTTTTGATCTCAGCTCACCACCCTTATTGATACTAGGTTGATTCTGAGGTTAAAATTGCCGAGGGTTTCAAGAATAAAAAGATTTGACCAATTTGCAATTAAGTTTTAAAACATCCTTTAAGGAGTTAAATGATATTATCAAGACCAAGTAACCGGATATAAAATCATACAACTACATAAGTAGAAAAATTTTAAAATTTAAAGTACACGGGATCAAATTTCAGTCTCGATAGGGACTACCATGTTTTAGAAAAGATCCGAACAGGAATCATACTAACTACGTGACTATCACACAAATCCGTGTTCAGCTTTATTATGACATAAAGAAACAGGTTATAAGCAGGTAAATGACTTAGAATGGTTTTCGTCGTTTCTGTGATACGGGTTAGGTTCAATTAAGCTCAAAACTTAAGTGGGCAACAACTCAGAGATTATGATGTCTCCTATCTATTCTCAAAGCGTATTTGGCTTTCCCCAAGTCACCCCGAGTTGACCTCAACCCGTAGTGTCTGATTAAATAGTAAATTCTCTTCGATTTTTGAACTCTTCTTCCTGTTCTCTATCTTGCATCTTGATTGAGAAGTCTTATCATTATGAACTCTATGATGTCTCAATAACTCACATTTTTTTAAGTATTTACACAACTTCAGATAAACTACTGCAAGTCCCGAATCTGGATCACTGCAGTTTCTTGACACGCTATCTTTACGGGAATCAGAACACTCACGGGCTCGTGTATGACTGGGTAATCGCTTTTCTGCCTATCATTCGGAAAGATATATATGGAGACATGCACAATTGTTAAGAAGTTTCCACGTAAAATCGAGTAGATTTAGTTAGTATCACTTCTACTTTTACGCACCATAAAAAGCTACTATGACATACAATGACTGTTCTAAAGTCTTTTAGGCCTAATAACTTCACTAGTTAAGCACACAGAATCAGTATATCTATCACTTTCCAAGGTTGGATCAATTTTCTGTTAAACATAGTAAAGGAACTTCTTACGAAGTAGTAGACTTGAAAAATAATTTCATTTCCCGCCAAAAAATTTTAACTTCAATCGCCCCGATCAAATTGAAGTTTTCAGGTAAACGGCTATCCCGAAAATCCAATGGATCAGCTGGACCGACCACATACAAGTATGTGTCCTTCTAACTAAGTATGATCGACTAATTTTCAGCGAAAGAATAAAAACACATCATAAACCGCCCCGGTCACTTTCAGTCATCTGGTTAATGGCTATCCTTATATTCAACAAGTAGAAATGAGGACCAAACATATCCGAAGATATGTCCTTCAAACTGAGGTAACCGACATAATTCTAAGCGATAGTGACGTGGTTTTTTTTTTTTATTTAAAAAAAACAAAGTCACAAAACATGGTTACTCGGGATTAATCATCCCATTCAGCTCAACAAGGTTTTGAAAACGATTTTTGTCAAACCCTTTAGTAAACAAGTCGGCAAATTTAATCAGAGAATCAACCCTTGAGTTATGCGTGAAGCTCTCTTCTTCGATAGTTGGCGTCTGAGTGTTCATCCTTTCTCTCATATCAACGTCTGAAGTACTCTTTTCACTTTTACTTTCAACACTTACTCTTTCTTTTTGTATAACTTTCCAATCACGTAACAATTTCTTGTTACCAAACAAGTGCAGAGAACGGCCACTGTTGACAACCCACCTGTTGTTCACAGTCCTTTCAGACTGTTCCTACACACTCAAAGCAGATGATTAAAATCTGGGGACCCAAGACCTATTGGTCTTGGGTCGATACATCCCGTACATTGGCTGTCCAAAGTTAGTTTCAGAATAATTCTTGTAAGTCCTGAAAGGATACCTTCTTGGAGATTGACTATGAGGCCATCCAAACCTTCTAGAATTAAGTGAATTATTACTTATGGTTTGGTTGTTAGCAGTGAAAAAACTGAGATCTTTTTCTTTGAAAACCTGAATTAGTCCAATTTCTGAACTTTGAAGAGTTTTCATTTTTACCATTATAGTGATTAGTTCTATTCTCAGTTTTTGAAGGTCTCACACCTCTGAATCTCCGCTTCAGAGGGCAATCAGCAATTAGGTGTCCTAATTGATTACATCTGAAACAACTCCTGTGTTCAACTTTCTTTTCAACAGTTGTTTTAGATGATGAGGCTGCATTACTGCCCGTTTGTCTCACATATGGTGGAACATACGGGTTTAGTGGAGATTTCTTTCCAGTTGTTTTATTTTTCTCTCCACTTTTTGGTAATACTGCCTTTTCTTTTGTGTCACTCGACTCTGATGACTTGTCCGAGTTTGATGAGACAGGACTAGGAGCAGAAATTTTAACACTCGAAACAGGCTTACTTGTTTCGCCTTTACTAACTTCTGGTTCTTTACTAGTTACCTTAACCTGTAGGTTCCCGGACGGATCTTACACGGGATATCGCTATCTACGTAGGTGCGGAATCCCTGCGTAGGTAGTTACGAGCGTAGAATACGTAAAACAATCACACACGATACAAACGAACACGTTATATATTATAACTTGAAACACGTCTATTACAGACTCTCGACACGTTCACTGAACTCACAAACTGATTCCTCTCACGTCTCTCGTAATACTCTCGTTAACAACTCTTCTAAACCTCACGGCTGCTACAGTATAAATAGACACGACAACTTCGCCTGATATGTTCAGGCGAAGTTGTCCATAACTTCGCTCGTTCAACAAGTTCGCCTAGGCGAACTTGTCGACAACTTCGCTTGTTCAACAATTTCGCCTAAGCGAACTTGTTGACAACTTCGCTCATACATAAACATAAACATAATTACATTACAGACTCGATTACAAACGCTAGACTATGAACTACTGACATTTATGTACCAACAGACTCCCCCTTGGCAGTAGCTTCATATCTTGATCTTCAAAGCTTGTGTCTTGTAATCTCTCGTCTTCTCTCTTCATCTCTTCAAGCATGCACTCCCTGTCTTACACATACAGAAACCAACTTCTGGTATTTCTTAGCTTCCTCTTTCCAAGCAGGAATGTAGAAAATCTTCTTAGCATGTAGTACTTGCAAGTCAGCTTGAGACAGATTGACTAAGTGCATAGGATCATACACTCTCATGATCTCTTGCTCATATTCATCCTCCATGACCGCTTCAGCAGTTTCACAATCCACGTACCACCACTTCAAGTCTTTCAAGACGTTCTTGGGCATAACCTTCATCGGCACTTCTTTCAAATGACGGACTGGTTTATACTTCATAACCATCCATGGTTTGCCGTCAGCCCTCATTCCACGATCTTTGTCCTCTATCAACTTCCCTTTCTGAGGCTTTAGAAGTTCAAACTTTTTGTCTTTAATGGCTTCCTTCCATACGATCTTCCCAATTATTCTTGCCATATTATCATTACTTCTGTTGATCAGCCCCAGTCTCGCTAAATCTTTCACCTCACATTCCGGTAAGGTATTCAGGGATCTCAACATCCTCTTAAAATACTGAATGCCGTCATAACGTTTGATCACAAATAGTTTCAACTCTTCGTCGTACAACCAGCATATGATTCCCTTCTATGACTCAGCATAGCCCTTTATGTTGTAAGTCTTTTTGAACATCGTTGGCACTGAGGGCTTCTTGGTCTTGACAAACCACTGAGCACAGCCTTCCTTCCAGTTCGGCTGCTCCTCCCATACCGTCTCATCAATCACTGTATCTTCACCAACACTCGACTTTTCCACTTCAGGGATCTCATGTTCAACAACATCATCAACAATCTCCCCTTCTTTTATCACATTCTCAACCACAATTTCTGCACCAATCTTTTCAATCTCATCGATTGGCAGAACATCATCTTCACACATAAACTCGTCATCATCCAACAAATCATCTATCTCTTTTAAAGCATCGATCATATCATCAACAATCTCAACATCATCAACTGCTACCACATCATCACCAGCCGCGCTTGTAGACTCCCCCTCAGCTGTGGAAGTCCCAAGAGCTATAGTAGTTCTTGGCAACTCACCACCTGCACCTTCCGGTGCATTGGGATCATCGTCTTGATCATTTCTTCTTTTCGTCCTCAGCTCGTCGCCTCTACAGCTCATCTCCCCCTGAGATGCCAAGAACGCTTTCATAGCATCTATAATCTTCCCATGCTCAACCAGGAGGGATGACTGTAGTTGATTTGCTTCTACTAGACGTTGAATAGTCTTCGATTGCTCTGCCACGATCCGCTCTAGTGAAGCTATTCTCTCTGAGTCTGAAGTAGGCGTTGGCGAGACATCAGAAGCAGGCGTGACCGCAGGTGGTACACTTGGTAACCCTACAGTGGTAGCAACAACTGTCGACTCTATGAATTGTGCAACAACCTCCGACGTAGTGAGCGTTGGAGGCGGCAACGATACGATCTCCGGAGCCGAGAGTTGTGCTGTGGTGGATGGGATGCTAACAGATGCAGTAGTTGCCACCACAGGAACAACTGTAGCACTTAAGCTTGTAGTCTGTGCTGTAGAAGGGACCAAAAACATACCAGACAAGGCAGGTGGAGCAAATCGTACCAACCGTGAAGTCTCTCCAGCTCCTACACCCATACCTGTCCTTTCCCTTCGTGAACGCTTTCTCACCAGCTGCACAACTTCTTCTTCATCATCTTCCTCGTCGTCGTCATCAACAGTTCTCTTTTGTTTACCAACCGTTCTCTCATGCGTTACCATCATCCTTCTACCCTCTTCCATCACATCATCAAAATCAGCTTGTGGACCCGAGACTTGAATATTCTCTTGTGGATCAACTCGGTCCATATCAAACAATCCTTGCCCGCCGAACAAGGCGTCAAAGTCAATCTCTGCAGCTGACACAGCAGCAGATACAGCAGGCGCAGCTGATACAGCCTGGGTTGCTGCCGCCTGTTGTGGTCTTGGGTCTCTGAACTCGTCCCCTGCCGCAGGCACATACTCCGGGTTTATAAGGTACCCAAAGAGCGGAGTATGCCTGGGACGCAGCTCAGGCTTGCTTCGTGCGCTGGAAGTGCGACACTGTGCAAAGATACGTTTTGTCACACTTTCCACGTATCGAATAGGGCGTCGTTGAGGCAGCGTCGGAGCCACATGATTTAAAATCATCTGTAGGAATCGTGGATACATTATAAACCGCTCACGCGCCACAGCCCTTCGTTGCCTATCGATCTCGTAAAAGATCATCTAGCTGAAAGAATATCTTCTATTATAAGTCAACGCAGTCAAAGCAGACTGCATTGTCGCACCCATACCATCAGTGCCTGCCTTCCGTCCTGACATACATACGTTCATGACGTGCATAAGGAAGCGCCACTGATCTAAAAGGAATCCCTTCCTCCGTTGTGTGTCCCCTAAGGGACCAGAATACCCCATCCTGAGGAACGCCCCATCACGGAATGGTGCAACAAACTCCGTTGGGTCATCCCTTGTCTCTTCACCAAAACGCAACGCCACCCGTATTTGTTCAGAAGAAAACTGAACATCTTGACCATTAACGATGGCTCGCATAACCGGGGGTTCAAACCGGCAATCGTAATCTACCGTCTGCCAGAAATCTTCAATATTCGGCAACGAAATTGGCAGAGTGGTAGTGATCGCATGGAAGATCCTTGAGCGCAGGAGAAAAGTGATAATCTCCCTGTAGTCCTCCGCGCCCGTTGCATCTGGGTCAAGTGTTATGAACTGGTTATGAGCTGGGAAAAATTGTCTGTGATCATCACCGTCATCACCTGCACCAGCACCTCCAACAGTAGCCATATCTGCAAAAAACGAACCAAGTTAGATAAACGTTAAAGTGTTACACAAGTTCTCTTTATACCATGAGCGAAGTTGTGATAAAACCTGTATAGGCGAAGTTAAAGGTGAGGCGAAGTTGGGAACAACTTCGCTTCATCTTTAAGTTCGTCTAATTAATTTTCAGTAAAAGGTCTAGGCGAAGTTAAAGTTAACTTCGTCTCATCACAACATCGCCTCAGGCGAAGATAAGGGTTAGGCGAAATTAAGTCTCAGGCGAAGTTGCGGATAACTTCGCCTCAGGCGAAATTAAGCCCCAGGCGAAGTTGCGGATAACTTCGCCTAAACCCTAACTTCGCCTGCATCAGAATCGGCGACTGTTAGGATTCTAACAGCCGAAATCGATGATTCGGCTAAGTTTGACGATCCAGGAGACTCTAACACATGATATTACGGATGATTAGATGAAAAGATCGTCCATGAACACGTAATACATGTATGTAAATCTCGGTTTTGAAAGGTCACCGGACCGAGGTCACGAAACCGTTCAAAACGACCTATGAAAAGCAACATTGTCTTTGGATATACGGTTAACCGATAACACACACCTTGAATCTATGAACGAAACTGAGAAAAGATCGAAAACGGAAACGAATCAAGTTCGCCGGATAATAATTAAGTTCGCTGGGTTTCGGAACAACTTCGCTGATTTGTTTGAAATAATGAATTTTTAATATTGAAAATCCTTATATAGGGTCAGGGTTGTTCAGGCGAAGTTACGGATAACTTCGCCTAGGCGAAGTTACGCACAAGTTCGCCTGATTCAACAACTTCGCCTATAATTTCAAAATCAAACCTTTAAGTTTGAACATTTTGCAATTAACATTTGAAACTTCCATGAAGAATTAAACAAATATGATCATGTCTAAGTAACCAGTTATAAAATAATACAACTACAAAAATAAGAAAAACTTATAAAAATTTAACGAATAAGGGATCAAATTTCAGTCTAGTCAGGGACCACCACGTTTTAGGAAAAAATTCCTAACAGGAATCATACTAACTATGTGACTGTCACATAGATCCGTGTTTAGCTGTATTATGACATAGAGAAACAGGTTGTAAGCATGTAAATAACTTAAATGGTTTTCATCGTTTCTGTGATACGGATTAAGGTTCAATTAAGCCTCAAAATTTAAGTGGGCAACAACTCAGAGATTTTGATGCCTCCTATCTATTCTCAAAGCGTATTTGGCTTTCCCCAAGTCACCCCGAATTGACTTCGACCCATAGTGTCTGATTAACTTGTAAGTATTCTTTGTCTGCTTCCCGTACTCTTTCTTACTCCATGATTGAGAAGTCTCGATATCTTGAACTCTCGAATGTTACAATAACTCATAAGTACTATTTTTTTTTAACAAACATACTTATAGACTTCAGAGTACTAAACAACTGCAAGTCCCAAATCTGGATCACTGCAGTGTCTTGAAACGCTTTCTTCACGGGAATCAGAACACTTACGGGCTCGTGTATGACTGGGTAAACGCTTTTCTGCCTATCATTCGGAAAGATATATATGAAGACATACAAAACTCTTAAGGAGTTTCCACGTAAAATTGAGTAGATTAGGTTAGTATCACATCTACTTTTACGCACCATAAAAAATTACCATGACATACAATGACTGTTCTAAAGTCTTTTAAGCCTAATAACTTCACTAGTTAAGCACACACAATCAGTATATATATCATTTTCCAAGGTTGGATCAATTTTCTGTTAACATAGCAAAGGTACTTCATACGAAGTAGTAGACTTGAAAAGTAATTTCATTTCCCTCTAAAAAATTTTTTGACTTCAATCGCCCCGATCACGTCTAAGTCTTCAGGTAAACGGCAATCCTGAAGATTCAATGGATCAACTGGACCGACCACATACAAGTATGTGTCCTTCTAACTAAGTATGAACGACTAATTTTCAGCGACAGAAAGAAAACACATCATAACCGCCCCGGTCACTTTCAGTCATCTGGTTAATGGCGACCCTCATTCTCACAAGTAGAAACGAGGACCAAAACATATCCGAGGATATGTCCATTAAACTGAGGTAACCGACTAATTTTAAGCAATAGTGACGTTTTTTTTTTAATAAAATAAACACAAAAACAAACATGGTTACTCGGGATTGATCATCCCGTTCAGCTCAATTAGGTTTTGAAATCTGGATTTATCAAACGCTTTTGTAAATAAATCAGCGAAATTTATTCAGCTTCGCAGTTGGATGCTGCCATATATTCAGCTTCGCACGTTGAGATTGCGACTGATGTCTGTTTCTTGCACTGCCAGGAAACTAATCTTCCACCGAGAAACTGACATCCTCCTGTTGTCGACTTCCGACTCTGATTGCACCCTCCATAATCAGAATCTGTATACGCAACCAGTTCCACGTCTCCTCCCTTCTGGTACCACAACCCTAGCTTCGGCTTGCCTTTGAGATACCGCAAAATCCTCTTCACACCCTTCATGTGAGATTCCTTTGGGTTTGCCTGAAAACGAGCACAAAGACAAACAGCAAACATTATATCAGGCCTAGAAGCAGTCAAATACATTAATGAACCTATTATAGCCCGATATTGAGTTGGGTCCACATCTGCATCACCATCCGATTCATCACCCAATTTGTGATTGACGCAGATTGGAGTGTCATATGGAGAACTGTCCTCCATCTTGAAGCGTTTGAGCACATCATGAACATACTTCGTCTGATGAATGAACATCCCGTCCTTCTTCTGATCAACCTGCAATCCTAGAAAGAAAGTTAGTTCACCCATAGCACTCATTTCAAACCTTTTCTTCGTGACGTCCTCAAAATCTTGACACATGGAGACTCTTGATGCAGCAAATATGATGTCATCCACGTAAACTTGAACTAGCAGGAAGTCACTTCCATCTCTCTTCACAAACAGTGTGCTGTCAATCAAACCCCTTTCAAAACCATTCTCTAGCAAGGAGTCCGATAACGTTGAATACCAGGCACGAGGTGCCTGATGTAATCCATACAGCGCCTTGCTCAACTTGTACACGTGATCAGGAAAGTCTGGGTCAGGAAAACCCGGAGGTTGCTCAACATACACAACCTCATCAACTTTCCCATTGAGGAACGCACTCTTCACGTCCAACTGAAAAACTTTCATCTTCTTAAATGCAGCAAACGCCAAAAACAATCTTATCGCTTCCAACCTGGCCACCGGAGCGAACACTTCATTGTAATCTATCCCCTCTTGCTGATTAAAACCTTTAACGACCAGCCTCGCCTTGTTTCTTATGATAATCCCCTTTTCATCTCTCTTGCACTTAAACACCCATTTTGTGCCTATCGCATGCACATTCCTTGGTTTTTCAACCAAAGTCCAAACTTCCATCTTCTTAAATTGAGCCAACTCTTCTTGCATGGCCTCGACCCACGAGCTGTCCTTAAGAGCCATTTGATAATTTTTCGGTTCAATCTGGCTAATAAAGCAGGAGTACAAACATTCGTTCATTATACCCGTTTCCTTAATGCTTGTATAAACACATGTGTGCTCATTCAAGCTACTTCTGGTTTGTACACTGGAGGACACATCACCTATAACATTCTCCAAAGGGTGATCTTTGTGAATTCTCGTGGTCGGAACAGCACCGACATGCAAATTATCTTCTAAATTAGAAGAGAGCTCATCAATGGTTGTTTCTGGCTGAGAGTGAAATGGATTAATAAACTCTTCTTCAGGAGAGACAGCAGGGGAACCGATAGAATTTGATGAGGAAGGTTGACAATCATCAAATAGCTGTCTATGTACCAAATTTTCCTCCTCATCTACAATCATCTTCGTAGCAGCACGTTCTTCTTCTTCTGTACAAAACAAATCCGGTATGCTAAAAGACTTGAAGAGCCTATCATAGTTGAAAATCCCAGGAGGTCCGATGCTCGGTCTTGGCGATCTGTAACTCGTAATGTCGGTGTTACATACCACCTCAACCTTGCCTTTCGTTGTATTAAAGACACGCCTGTTGGGAGTCCCAACTTCATAGCCGACTAAGATTCCTTCATCGGTTGCTTCACCAAACTTTGAATGTGCCTTTAAAATTGAACACGGGGACCCGAAAGCTTCAAGTCCACACAAATTGGGCTTTCTCCCATGCATAAGCTCGTAGCATGTTTTATTAAGTCTTTTTACCGTTAAAACTCTATTCAGTACATAGCAAGCTGTAGAAACAGCTTCAGCCCAGAACACCACCGGAAGCTTCGAATCAGCCAGCATAGTTCTGGCTCCTTCAATTAAAGTTCTATTCTTCCTTTCAGCCACTCCATTCTGTTGCGGAGTATACGGAGCGCTGAATTGGTGTTCAATCCCTCTTGACAGACAGAAGATCTCCATTTCAAAATTTTTAAACTCGGAACCATTGTCACTTCTGATGAACTTCACTCGTTTATCCATAATGTTCTCAACTTTGGTAATCAGATTCTTCACCATTTGAGCCGTTTCGTCCATAATGCTCTGATACCAATTGTAGGTTCCCGGACGGATCTTACACGGGATATCGCTATCTACGTAGGTGCGGAATCCCTGCGTAGGTAGTTACGAGCGTAGAATACGTAAAACAATCACACATGATACAAACGAACACGTTATATATTATAACTTGAAACACGTCTATTACAGACTCTCGACACGTTCACTGAACTCACAAACTGATTCCTCTCACGTCTCTCGTAATACTCTCGTTAACAACTCTTCTAAACCTCACGGCTGCTACAGTATAAATAGACACGACAACTTCGCCTGATATGTTCAGGCGAAGTTGTCCATAACTTCGCTCGTTCAACAAGTTCGCCTAGGCGAACTTGTCGACACCTTCGCTTGTTCAACAAGTTCGCCTAAGCGAACTTGTTGACAACTTCGCTCATACATAAACATAAACATAATTACATTACAGACTCGATTACAAACGCTACACTATGAACTACTGACATTTATGTACCAACATAACCGGAACTGTCTGACTATAATCAACATCAACAGATTTCTGATTACTAGGATCATAAGTGTAATTATGATTGTACGGTGGCGGAACTTCATGATATCCAATTCCTCCCCTTTTAACTGGGGAACCTTGATCACTAACGAGGTGATCAAGTATAGCGGTGGAATTTCTAAATTTCTCAAGTTTCCTGTTAAGTTCCACCACTTTCACCTGGTGATCAGCTATCTGTTTATCTCTTTCAGCTATTAGTTTGGTTTTTTCTTCTAATACTTCATAGCTCAGATCAATTACTTTAATTTTTTCAGCTAGATTTGCTTTAAGACTTCTAATATCTTTTTCACTAGCTTTTATTTTTACTTTATAACTATTTTCTCTAGCTTTAGTGAAATGATGTTCTTCTTTTAAGGTTTTAAATTAAGCATCCAAACTAACATACTGATCAGTTATAGTTGTCAATTGTTCAGACAGATTTTCACACTTAGTGCAAGGGAGTTTAGTACTTACCTCGGTGAGATGATCTTTCACATCTGTCGTACAAGCTTCATTTTGAGCCTCTGCCATGTAAGCTTCACTTTCGCCAGTCACTTCCTTAGTATATGCAGTTTCGATGTTCGCCATATTGGCCTATTCGAACACTTCTTCAACATGCAGATTCCAGTTATATTCCCCATTCTGTCTGGAAATCATGGCTCTATTATCATTACCACCCCCATGCTGGTGTGTCGACCTGTTCTGACTACGTTCAACTCTCTCATTCATGCACTCCTTCGCAAAGTGGCCATTCTGTTGACAGTTGTGTAGGTCCCCCCGGGGGCGTCGCCGATCGATACGAGATCCGCACGAGGTCTAGGAGTGCGGAATCCTCCTAGACTCGTTTATTGGTGTAAAGATGAAGAACACAAACACGTACACGAACAAATACACGAACAAATACAAGAACGGGATAATCAAATCTGCAGATTCATATAATAATTAAACACGAGACTTACAGAACATAAACAGAAAACACGACTGACCCGAGGTGAGCTCTACCTCGGGTCGTCTCACACGACTCTCCTAGTCTCTTACTCTTTCTGAATAAACAAGCTGCTCAAACACACACTAATTTCTGGATACCTAAAACTAAACAAGACACAACTATATATAGACAAAACATTCTCGGGCCTGGGCTTCAGTAGGCGAAGTTGTTCTAACTTCGCCGAAGGCAAAGTTGTGATAACTTCGCCTAAGGCAGAAGTTGTTACAACTTCGCCGTTGGCGAAGTTGTTCTAACTTCGCCTAAGGCGAAGTTGTGCTAACTTCGCCTATGGCGATCCGCTGGTCAGAATTGCATAGCGACGGTCACAAAATGCACCAACAGTCTCCCCTTTGACCGTTGCTCTCAATTCTAACAAACACAAAAGATCATCTGTTACAAAACATGCACCAACAAGTTGTAACAGCGCACCTTTGACTTATCAAAACCTGGTCTCTCACTAACAAACTTTCTACCTGTCTTCTTCATAAACCTCTTAACCCTTCTTACAATCATCGCCATCTGCCACTGCAGATCCATCTCTTCCAGATCATCAGCATCGATCTGATCATAGTCTTCGTCCAAAGTTGCAGGATCAACAATCTTGCCTTTAATGTAATTTTCATACGAAGCAATGAAAGATGCATAGAGAGCAAACTGCTGTTCAGCAGATTTAACACTCATGGGCATCTTAGAGTAGTTGTTGTTTGGAACACTTGAGGAAAAACTACCCTTGGTTGCTTGAGGTTTAGAAGTATTTGATCTTCCAGCTACAAAGCATACATCACCATTCATGTTGAGAGATACATGACCTTCATGTGTTGAGTTAGCGCCCGACTCTCCCTTTGAGTAGTAAGCAGACGAATCAGACTTCGAACTTGAACTTGTATTCACCTTTGCACCATACATTCCTGGATCTTGAACCTGATCAGTAGGTGTCTCTTTTCGAACCATGTTTAGTTCAAAAGTTTGTATCTTGTTAACTGCTGTTTCCAGGTCATAGTCAGCAAAGTCTTTGTCTTCTCTCATCAACACAGTGTACATCTCCCATTTCGGTGGGAGAGCATCAAGAAGCTTTTCAACAATTTCATCTTCTTTGTAAGCAATTGAATAATTGTTGAGTTCGGTCATCAGATGATAATATCTAGTGATGATATCATCAAGTGATTCATTCTTCAAGTACTTGAAGACCGAGAATTGGGTTTTAAGTAGTTTAATCTTTGAAGCACGAATTCCCACATTACCCTCAAAACGGTTTTCAAGAGCTTCCCAAAGCTCTCTAGCAGTCTTATACTTTCTGAAGATGTGTAGAATCTCTTGTGGAAGAGCCATAGTAATCGCAGCATGAGCTTTGCTTTCAGCCTCATACATTTTCTTCTCTTCTTCTTCCATCTCTTTGTATTTCTTTATCTGATCACGACCCTCATACTCAGCAGTAGGTGGAATGTAACCATCTTGTATGCATACCCACATCTTAGCATCTTGGTACTTGACATATTGTTCAAAACGATCTTTCCACGCTACATAATCGGTTTTCTTAAGCATCTTCGGTGCCTATGTAGCCGAACCTGCTTCCACTTCCATCTTAACTAGTTCCGTAATGTTGATTGTCGAAATCTTTCACGAAACCCAAAGAAACTCGAAAAATAAAAATTTTATTTTAAACAGTACCGTAGGCGAAGTTGTGGATAACTTCGCTTAAGTCTGAACTTTGCTGATTCTGAACTTCGCTTCCTTTTTAAATTCGCCTGATTCGGCGAAGTTGTGTATAACTTCACTTAAGGTAAGCGAACTTGAGAGGTAGGCGAAGTTATGGGTAACTTCGCTTAACCTTATATCTTCACCGAAACCCTACGAACAGTGACGGCAACTTCGCCTGATGAACACGATGAATATGCAGGTTTGATTTCTGGATTTTACGAGGTTTGTGAAGGTGTACTGGGTTGTTTATGATTGTAGGAGGTGAGTAGGACACAAACACTCAGAAAACTCGTCCCGCGAATAGTCGAACGGAACGATTTCTACACCCGCGTGATAATCCCGAACCACACAATCGAGCAAAAGCTCTGATACCAATTGTAGGTTCCCAGCCGGATCTACACGAGATATCTCGTTCTACGTAGGTGCGGAATCCCTACGTAAGACGTTACGAGCGTAGAAGACGATACGAGATAACACAATAGAACACACGTTACAATAAACAAATACTCGTTATATTGCAACCTTAAACACGTGATATCAATCACTGATTACAGGACTCTCTGACTCGTAAACTCGAATAATAAAACTTCTTATTGATTAAGCCGTAACCTAATCAATATATATCACGACAACTTCGCCTGGCATGTTCAGGCGAAGTTGTCCCTAACTTCGCTTGTCTAACAAGTTCGCCTATATCAGCGAACTTGTTAGCTAACTTCGCTTACATCAAATACAAAACATTACAAACTCGATTACAGACACTAGACACTGAACTACTGACATCATGCACCAACAAATAGATGACATTGTGCTCTACTTGAAAAATTTTAAGTTTGAAATTTCCAACATCATCATGATGAGTTTTGATCTTTTCAACATAGATCTTGTCGGCCTTTACATATTCAACATTTAGTTGACGAAGTTTTGCGTTTTCTTTCAAAACTTCGTCCTGAAGATATCTATAATATGTAACTTTCTTCACGCAAGCTTGAGAGCAAAGATTTTTGTTTACCTCATCAGTGGGTGACGACAATGCTCTCATATTCCAAACTGCCATTAATCTTCTGGGGTGAAGCCATCAACGCTGCTTGCTTTACCCAGAATCGTGTGCTTCTGAACAAATGACTGAACAAGACTCCGTATGAAGTCTTTTATGGAACGAAGCCAAGGGTGAATTTCTTCAGAATGTTTGGATGTCCATGTACCATACTCCAAACAAATGTCGGTCACACGAATATCATTTGCTGGCTTTGAGGGATTCGTGCATTCTCATGAAAAGTGACCCATTTCACCACAGTTGTAGCATCTTAGCTTCGACTTGTCAAATCCAATCCTTTTCCTGTCAGAGTCATTGAAGCTATCCTTCCCATACGTCTTCATGAAGTTTGTGGCTCTTTGCACAGCCATTGCCATTTGGTACTTGATATCCATCTTTTCAAGATCCTTCTGATTGATATCTTTCAAATCCCCAGTCTCAAAGTGTGACGGCAATAAATTTCCCTACAATAATTCTTCATGACATGACAGAAAGGCATTAACTATTGAAACATTTGAGTCATTTAACAACGGAAGAGCTTCACAGTAACTTGAAGGTTTGCTTGGTTGAGCTTTTGAAGATGAGGAAATCCCTTGAGCTTTCAATGCTTGGTCAACCGCACTCTCAACTGCCTTCTAAAATGAACTTGTACTTGAAGAGTCTGATTGATTGCTGGTTGAGATGAAAGCAGATGGTTGTGATGGCACACTTGGGGAGTACTTAGGAGTGGTTATAGGATAGACGTTTTGTTGAGTCTTGCTTATGAAAGCAGTTGGCATTGAGGAAGCACTACTCACTCCAGCTTGATTCAGGGAACTTAGATGATTGTTCATTCTCATCTGCTCATCCATTTCAAATGACTTGATAGTAGAAATCAAATTACTGTTTGTCATGGCATTCAGATTGGTTGTTCTCTTGATCGTGATTGTGTTTGTACTCCAACTATAGGGAAACGAATTCATCAACTTGTGATTGACCTCAGAGCTGGTTATGTTGACACTGGCAGCTCTGATTCTAACCATCAGCTTCTCAAATCTCTTTACCAAATCTAACACAGATTCACCTTGTCGTTGGTTGAACATATTGAACTCTTCCTTCAATAGAGCCTTCTAGTTTTCCCTAATTTCAGCATTGCCTTCAACCTTTTCAACAAGTGCTTCCCACAAACCCTTTGCACTTGTGTGTTCACGAAGAGATTCAGTGATCTCATTTGAAAGACAGGCAGTTAAAATGAGATAGACTTTCTTGTCTTGTGCTAATAAGTCTCTGTCTGCTTGATCATAGTTTTCAACAGTCTTAAGTTGTTCCCCAGCATCAGTACGAGTGACAGGAATATGTGGACCTTGTTCAAAACATCTCATCAGGTCAGTTTCAGTCAATGAGATGTAGTTCATGAACCTCCATTTGAAACTGGCAAAGTTGTCATCTAAAGTCATAAACTTAGGAGGCTTTTGAGGGGTTCCCACTTGGTTTTCTAACAACAAATATCCCTTTAACAACTCAGAATCAGTGCTCGTCATGGTCTTGGTAGTCTCAAACACTTAACAACCTTTAAACAACTTAAAAATCAACACAGGAAACTTTTTTGCGCGAGACAGACTCTATGCGAAGCGAAAAAGTTGTAAGCGAAGAAGGAAATTCTAAGCGAAGCGAAAAAGTGAACAGTGAAGCAAAAAAGTTTCAAGCGAAGCGAAAAAGTGAACAGTGATGCGAAGCGAAAAAATTTCAAACGAAGCGAAGCGAAAAAGTTGTGAACAGTGAAGCGAAGCGAAAAGGTTCTATGCGAAGCAAAAAAAGGTTCAAGCGAAGCGAAAAAATTTAAGCTTCCAGAAGCAATCTTTCTTTCGGGATCTGTTCCACCTAACTTGTCAGTACAAGGTCAAAGGTTGGTACTCTGATTTTGATGCCATGAGAAGCGAAAATCTTTACTTGTTAATTTATCTCTTTGAAAAACCCGTAATCACCAACTTTAACACTTTCAAACCCAAAACCTTTGTATCTAAGGCTTGTACACTTGTTGTTTTTCACCAAGAACACATTCTAAGACATTTTATGAACTTGAAGCCAAATTTTTTTGTAGTTTTCTTGTTTTTGTGATTTTCTTGTTTTCATCTCCTCAAGATCAACACCCTCAACTAGTGAGCCGAAGCTCTGATACCAATTGTAGGTCCCGTGTGGGTGGATCTAACAATTGTCTTGGATCAACTGAGCTTAGTGCTAGCGGAAATCACACTAAGTCACCTAAGCGATCTCGGATCTTGAGATGTTATTTTCGGGTGGTTTGAGTGAGAGAGAGAGAGGGAGGGCCAAGAGAGAGAGACATATAGGTTTTCAAAAGGTTTTTTTTTTTTTTAATATCAACCACCCTACTTCTCATGGCATGCTTCCTATTTATAGGGAAGCATGCATAAGAAGTAAGTCCCATCAAATGCCCAATGGGCTTTACAACATTATTTCTCTTGGGCCTATTACATCCAAAACTAATAGCTAAAGCCCAAAACATGTAATTACAATACAAAAGACTAAAATAAAATGGGACTAACAGAAGCTCTCCTCTCGTGTTCGGAATTCTCAACCGCGTTAATTATTAACTTGACCGTAAATATATAACGGGTTTCATACTTTGATATCGCAAGTCACAATTTTGGCCTTACAATCACCCCTTGACTTATGATATCAAAACATTGTCATTCAGTTCTCGCATTTTCGCAACTCAACATTATAAACATGAGCTTCTTCAATCACCCCCTCAAGGTATGATCCACCTAATTCATTCATAAAGGAGTTCTCGCTTCTTTATCCATCTCGGATCTTTAAGCATTATAGGTTAAAACGAGCTCGACGAAATACCAGGGACAATGATCAAATGACAAAGCTTATTATTTCCCTTTTAAATGCCTTGAAAATAATATGGAAATAATACACTTTGAACACAGTCCAACAATGACGAAAAACCCGACAAGTTTGACTTTCTTCAGTTTGGTTAACTCGAAAAATAATTATTTCACTGCTCAAAATTATTTCGCATAATCGGCCCAAATAAACTAGTCTAGTAGCCCATATACAAGTAGCAAACTGGTCTATGAATCATGAGTTGTAATCTGACCCAAATCTAAAATAGTTACAGGAAAGTAGAAGGAAATTATTGGCAAGATTTCATTACAAAATCTACATATAGTTTTTTTTATGTATATGGAGCGATGAATATATTAGTAGTAGTAGATTCAATCTAAAATAAATATATATATCGTTGCTAATTTTAAAATAATAGTGATATTATTGCAAATGATACCTACAATCATGAATCGCCATCTTAATTTCTTTTATATGCACGGAAATTAATTTGAATCTCTATTTCAATATATAAATCTCGATTCGATCTTTAAAATAGCTTCCTTCTTTCGGTTTTAAAAGCCAACACCTTATAACAAAGGTGAGTTTATAATCGGTCGGAAGTTGCGAACGAAAATTGAGAACAATTAGGAATAACTCTCCAATTTATTGATTTGGGAAAATAACTTAAAAACTAGATCAATTTTATATTTCCCTAACATGAGTTCTTTGAGTTATATAGAGAACTGATTACGATTATAAATGAGTATAAACTTTTATTCGATAATTAAATAAAAATCTTTCTCTATCTAATAAATAAAATTGATAAATATATCTTATTAAGATAAATCCTTCAGCTTGAACTAGCCCAACCTTGACGACTCATAGCTTTAGTTAGGGGATTAACTACAACATTAATTAGTGATATTTAGAATATGTTATTTATTCATAATTGAAATTAAAAATAATTTCCAAAATGATGAATTGTTGTCCTCATTCACGATCATTTATCTTTTCACATCGGTTTTTAAAATACTACAACACATACATCACAAAACATTGTCCTCGATTTTATTCCCAAAATAAACAAATGCAAAAAAGGTAAAAGAAAATAAAAAGAAAAAAAACTAAAGAAGAAAAAATTCAAATGATTGAATTTGATAGCAAGAAGTCAAGAACACAATTATAAACTAGCAAAACTCTTTTAAGTAAAAATGAGTTTACTAAGTTTGGATTTATTTATGAGTTACACAAATCATTATTTTCGGGCTTAGTACTTATATTTATATATGAGCATGGCTTAAATACGTACTGTCCCACTCGCACTCATGATAATATTATAACATATAGCCCAAGTTGAAACTAAGTCCCCTTGGGCAAGATGAATAATTCATTATGGATATAAATTCCTTAAGCATGATAGATGTTTTCAATGGAATATGTTTTCAATGGAATCACTGAGATTGTTTTTATTATTTCTTGTAATGGTTGGATGCTGAATTACAAAGAACAAGAATTACAAATAAATAGATGTAAGACTAAACAAGGGAAAAACTCAATAATAAAGGAATGAAGAATCATTTTGATTTGGTCCAACGTCTCTAGAGCTAGCTGTCTTCTTGCAGTTGTAAAATTATAATTAGGGAAATGATGTCAATAAATTGATCCCTTAATATTCTTTCTTTTTATTTTCTAACAAAAGAAACAGACACTTAACGACATTCCCAAAAATCCTTGAAAAGAAATTGCTACATAATGAAATAAATATAAAGATAAACGACAAGTGAACATGGTTAAAGAAGATCTTCGATCAGCATGTTGTCATGATAATGTCTCCTCTACTTCCACGAGTTGGGTTCACCTGTCAACTTTTTTTTTTCAAATTAAAATGTAATTAGTACGATGATTACATATTTAAGATATACTAATGATTATGAAAAAAATATAAAATGTGACAAGAAAAATATTGAAATGCGTCACCTTAATGAATAAAGCAAAAACAAGTGCCAAAAAAACACCAACTTTGATTACACTAGCAGGAGCCCTCATTCCAGTAACCAGTGAGAGGATGATTCCAGCACCAAAACCACCCGCCACCCTACAATAATACATATAGTAAGAGATCAGAGCATACAAGTTCGTTTTAAATATCTGTGCAATTAATCTTACTTGGTCTGTATATATGATTTCTTGCCTCTCAATCTTTCAATGATATAGGTTATGAATTCCATAGAAGCAACAAAAACAGCATAAGTACGACCGGAAATCAAGGGGCTTATTCCCATCATAGAGTAAAACAAAGGAGAGTAGTCTCCGGTTGCAGCGCACTCCTATAATAAATGCTTACAATTATAAATTAATATATTCTAGCTTGCTATCTAGTTTTGTGCTAGTTTAATATAAAAGAATGCATACCAATTGTAAGTCAGAATGATCAAACGGCGTTGTAGACTCGTGAACTTTTTGAATAAGAAAACCCCAGATGAAACCTTCCAAGAAGCAGTAGGCTGAATAGCTGACAGCCCCCACAAGTAACCACTGTTTGTCAGACCATTTATGGACTCCGTTTTTAATACGCAGATTCCATCGTTCCTTTGACCGGCCGGCAAGACAGAGTACAGGAGATCGATTTTCCGTGTTAAAAAGTAGTACTGGTCGAGAAGATAACCAGTCAGTACGAGGAAATAGATGTGACACAGCGTGAGGTTGACGGGAGTGGACCAGCTTGTAAGCAGTCGCAGAGAAAGCCATGCTTGAAATGGCCGGTGGGATTAGAGACGTCGAGTTTTCAATATATATTATATATATATATATATATATATATATCATATATATATATATATGGAAAAGTTGGAGGAAATTATTTGCAAAATTTCATTATAATAAGCATCATATATTTTCTATATATGGAGGAGCGATGAAATATGAGTATATATTTAGTATATGTCATTGTATTATTATTAGTATATTTACAATATAAGCATTGTATATGGCAAAACCTTTTTCTAAGAGAAATTTACATATATATAATAATATATAAGATAATATAAGTCTAAGATTCATTCTAAAATAATATATAAATCATTGCTAATTCAAAAACAATAATGATATGTTAATGATACCTGCCATGGTGAACCGCCTTCTCAATTTCATTTATAAGTAATCAAATTTATGTTATAATTAAATCAAAAAAGGGATAGCGGCGCAGCTTTTTGTCCGCTTGCCTTCTGTTTCGATGTAATCAAATTTATGTTATAATTAAATCAAAAATGAATTTGACATGTGAGTAATTTATAAGTATGGAAATTTGAACCTCTATTTCAATCCATAATCTCGATTCGATCTTTAAAATAACCTCCTTTTTTTTGGTTTTAAAGCCCAACACCTTATAACAAATTTGAGTTGATAATCGAAAATTGCAAACGAGAATTGGGAACACTTAGAAATAACTCTCCAATCTATTAATTCGGGAAAATAACTCAAAAAAGTGATCAATAAATTCTTTGAGGTTATATAAAGGGGCCAAGTTATTCAATAAAGTTTTATTGATTTTTATTAATCCTAACTATTATCTTATTAGGCTTTTTTTGTAAACATAATCTTTTATATTATCTTGTTTATTTATGTTGTATTTTACTAGCTTTTGGTTTATATTGAAATGATGCCCAGGCCTAAGGGCTTGTAAACAAAAGCTCATTATGAGCCCATATATAAAAATAAGCAAGGCAAGCCTCACACTATAAATAGGGGAGACTTGCCCATGCAACATAAACTTTTGCCATATATTATCTACTTCTATCAACTCTTTCTTTCACTCTATCTTACTTTCTTCTTTCGGTAATAACCAACACCAAAGAAAATCCGAGATTTTGGTTGTTTGTGAGTGATTTTCGCTAACTCGCAAGTGAGATTGATTTAAAAACACGTTATTAGATCCATTCTAGGGACCGGTATCAGAGTTTTCGACTTTACTAGTTGAGGTTCTAGGGTCAGAACCTTGGATTTTGGTCTTGTTTATGTGTTTGAAAAGTTTGTTCAAGTGTTACAAGTGGTTTTTGGACTTAAAAAGTTGTGTTTAAGGGTGTTCTTGTGTTCTTCGGGATTTATAGGGTGTTTGAAGCTTCAGAAGTGTCAAAAGGTGTGATTGTACTTGAATCCGTACCAAACAGAGCTCTGGGTGATTTGTTTTTCTCCTGAAAACAAATCGCATCGCATAAGAAAAAAACTAGCATCGCATTTTGGATTTTGAATCACATCGCATTTAAGATTTCAAATCGCATCGCATTTGAAATCTCATTCGCATCTCATTTTAAACTCCAATCACATTTGAAACCAATCGCATCGCATCACTGTTCACCAAACAAATCGCATCGCAAATCTAAAATCGATCGCATCGCATTTCTGACTTAAATCCAATAGCTTTTTCAATCAAATCTCATGGCATGCTCCTTGCAATTTGTTTCAACTTAGTCTTCCTGACAGAGTTTGCTGCATTTCAAAACTGTTTTCGTTTATTCTACTGATTGTAAATATGGCCCCTGATCCCGAGTTGTTAAAGAACTACTTAATTGTAGGTCCTCAATAATGGATCTCACAAATTGACTCAGATCAATCTGTGTTGTTAGTTAGCGAAAATCACCAACAACACTCGGATCTCGGATCTTAGTTTGTATAAACAAAAGAGAAAATTATGAAGTTTGGAGAGAAGATCTTTTATTTCCAAGAGAGTTGTGAATTATATGTCTAGAGAAATCGGTAAAGTGACCCTTTTTTAGGGTCCCCATTTCTTCAAAATTTACAAAATAAAGGTACTGAGTACATAATACACCGACTAGAATATTAGCCATACAATCTCCCTCTAGGATAGAATATGTCGAGGAACCTTCGTCAAGTTCTTTGTTTCGTCTTTATTTCTTGAAATTTAGTACTTGTCTTAATCCAAGAGCTTGAACGAGATTGGATTTTGGACAATTCATTATTTTCCATTCTTGTATACTTGAATTTTAATCTTATTTTCTGGGAATGATCGGAAACACCAAATTTTAGAAACATCATATGCGGGAGGCTCGACATCTAATTTTCTTTTGTTGACTTTCTTGAGCCGATTGGTTTCTTTCCTTGTCTTCAGACACAATCAGTTCATTTTTAGTTTTAACTCCTAACTTTCACGTTCTCGACTTCTTTTAAGTGCTTAAGCATCTGCAACTTCAGTCTCTGTAGCCCAGCAGACTTGATCCTTGATCTACCTGTCCATGTACAACTGCACAAAACTTAAAACGAATAAGATTCGTTCACATACCCTCTCAAGGGTCAAAGGGGATTTTATTTGTCAAAACATGCCCATGGTTTGAAGTGTTTGCAGAATAACTCTGAAAATTTTATTTTATCTTAACTTATCATAAAATACCGATTTCAGTTCATCAACTTGTAAATGATTTGTTTAAGTTGACTGGTTTCTCGAGCCGACTGGTTTCTTTCCTTGTCTTCAGACACAGTCAGTTCATTTTTAGGTTTAACTCCCAACTTTCACGTTCTCGTCTTCTTTTAAGCGCATAAGCATCTATCTGTCCATGTACAACTGCACAAAACTTAAAACAAATAAGATTCGTTCACAGACCCTCTCGAGAGTCAAAGAGGGATTTTATTTGTCAAAACATGCCCTTGGTTTGAAGTGTTTGCAGAATAACTCTGAAAATTTTATTTTATCTTGACTTTTCATAAAATACTGATTTCAATCCATCAACTTATAAATGATTTGTTTAAGTCCCAGGTTTTCAACGAACTTTGCATGAACAACCTTGACAACAAAACACATGATTTTGAATAAAACAAGATTTAATAAAATATTTACGAACACAATAAAAACTTAAAATCCTTTTGGCATTTTCATATATTTTAAAGGAAAATTGGAAATAAATAATCACACCTTTTGTGTATTGGCCAATAATAATCCAACCTTTAAAAATCCCTAGCAATACTTAACGTCGTTATGTTTTTTCCCTAGTTTCAAATCGATGTTTTAGGGCTTTTGATCGGAATTAAGAACGATATGAGTCGACTGATGTAAAATTTATCTCGAAATGGTGATTCAAATGGCTTGATTTTTGTTAATTGGAAATTCAAGCACCCGAATTGAAACACTGTTTCGTCGTTTGGATCACCATATCGAGATAAGTTTTACATCGGTTGACTCGTACCCTTCTTCCGATCAAAAGCCCTAAAACATCGATTTGAAACTAGGAAAAAACTTAACGACGTTAAGTATTTTTTTAACGAAGGACCATTGTGACAAAAATAGTTGAAAGGTGGGAACATTGGTAGTGATTTTTAAAGGTGGGATTATTATCGACCAATACACAAAAGGTGGGATTATTTAGTTTCAATTTTCCTATTTTAAAATTACGAAAATAAATACATAATATTTTGAAGTTGAAACATAAAATAAGAAAAAAATAAAAATAAAGATAACATAGGAGTAAAGATGAAATTAATATTATATATCAATAATATTTACGAAATTTTCTAACGAATTTAATATTTTTACGAGAAGGATCACAACATGAAATCACATTGATCGATAACGTCCCAGATCACAATTCTATTTCAATATTATTATTGTTGGGTTATATTTTATGGTTTATACTTTGTTAGGGGATAAAATTGTAATTCATAATGGATTTCGGTGGACTTGACGGGCTGGGCTTGGGCTTGGGCTATGTGGCTTGTGCTAAAATATATAAGTTTTATGTTTATAATTTGTTAGGAGACACTCATTATTATTCTCTCTAAAGGTGTAACCGGTTTTGGTATTACGAGATTAAGTACCTGACGCTTATAATAAACGTGTACTTTGAATTCTGTGCTTTTGTTCTTGCTATTTATGTCTTGATTCATCACGTGTTTAGTTGATATTGCATTGTAGTGATCTAGATTCGGGACTTACAAGTGGTAGCAAAGCCTATAGACATATTCTAGGCTCGGTTGTGAATCAAAGATTCAAGAAACTGATGTTTTTAGAGTTTTTGGGGTATTATTGCTCGACCGATTGTTGAAGGATACTGGAAACCGAAGAACACGAAGAATTAATCTTCATCGTGTTTTTAGGCCTTCTGGATGGAGATTTGAGATAATCAAATCTTGTTGAAAAATTGAAGATATCAAAATCCCTTGTTTATTGGGATTTAGAGTATTGATCAAGTCAAACAGAATTCTCGGTATATATGTGTTCTCGCCTCACTTCGGTTCTCGACTCACTCTGGTTTTTGGTACAAGGGGTTCTCAGAAACCGTTTATTTTCGGTTGTGTCTTGAGTTATCGGTCTCAGGGTTTTTGGTAATCAGGAGTTCTCGATTCATCAGTGTTCTCGGAATTGGTTTGGGGATTCGGTGTATATTTGGATTTCCGGTGTGTTTTTTCAGTTCTCGGTTAAAGTTATTGTTTTTGGTCAGACTTGTTTTCGGCTAAAATGGACTCAAAGGAAGATGCGTCGACCTCAACAGATATCCATCAGAAGCTTGACTCTATGATCGGAACCACCACTCGTGTTCCCCGTCATACGATGAGTGAAAGTATCATTTTGAGAGGTATATGAAGATGAAAGACTCCAAGGGTTGGAGAAGCATTACTAGGGGTCCAACTGCGGTCACATATACGTTGGACGATGCAGAGAGAGATGTGGCTCCTAAACCAGATGAATTATTCACCAAGAAGATTTTGCTCTGGTGGAGGACGATGAGAGAGCTTTCTCTACTCTCACCTTAGCGCTATCCCATGATATTGCCATTGGTCTTTGAGATGAAATGTCGGCTAAAGAGCTATGGGCAGCCATTATAGATACTTTTGAGGGAAATGAGATTATGCAGCAGAGATTCACTAAGCTTTTGAGGGAAATGAGATTATGCAGCAGAGTAGAAGAGATATGCTGAAATAGGAGTTTAACATGTTCAATCATTTTTTGGGTGAATCTCTTTTTGCTCAACTACAAAGATTCACTAAGCTTGTGACTAACATGATATCTGCTAAGATTCAATTAGCCCTTCTTGAGGTCACTTGAGGTCAATCAGAAGTTGTTGAATTCCCTTCCTCAAAGCTGAGAACTAAATGTGGCATTGATCAAGAAAACAAAGGACTTGGAAAGATTGACAATCAATGAGATGAAGGTGGTAATTAGTTCATATGATATGGACGACAAATAGCATGCCATAAACCACACTAGCACTTATAACACTGATAGTTATAGTCTATCCACTAATACTGCTTTCTCTTCTCAAGATGGAACGAGCGGGTCAAAATCCACATCAAGCCAGTTTACCCCAACACCCTCAAAGGCATCTATCAATACAAATGCTTTTTAATCTAAGGCCTTTTCAGCCAAGCCTACCTCTCAGATTCCCTCCATCTCTGTGGAAACTGAGAAGAACATCGCCCTAATAGCAGGTTTTATGAATTGCTACAACGGGTTTCTTTCTGATGACATCGTATCGCCAGTTGTGTATGCTGAATTAGATCAAATCCATCCTGAAGATGTTGAGGAGATGGATATTTCATGGAAAATGGCCATTGCCGTCTTCAGGGAAAACAACTTCACCAAGAATACTGGTAAAAACAACTGGGCAGTCACCATCAACAAAAGGATGGGTTTCGACAAAAGCAAGATGAGGTGCTACTGATGTGTTGTAAAACACAAGCATTTTCCGCACCTTTTATCCACGTTTTTATTTTATATTATATGTATTTTAATTTGTTTTATATAGGTTTTACATAGTTTCAACCATATTGTAGGTTATGGGTTACATGGAAGAAAAAACCGAGCTTCTTGAGTAGTTTAAAGGCCTTTTACGCATACGTTTTCAAGTAAAACTCAAAGCCCGGACCATTACATGTTGGAAAAGCCCAAGTCTTACAATAATATGAAGATATAAAAAAAATTAAAAAAAAAAAACCCTAAGCAGTCTACAAGCTGCCGATCGCAGCAGACAACAAGAGGAACAAGAGGAAAAAGTTTTTTTCGTGCTAGGGTTTGATGTCTTGGGGGCTAGGGAAGGAATAAGAAGGCAATGACAAGTCTCGGGATCATTCACCATCGATTTTTACAGCAAGGAGCAGCCCGGAATCATCCTATATCCTTACATCTTTTTCATTGTTCATACACTTTGATATTCTTGCTTAATTGTTGAATTGATTTGCAATTACTTGAGAGATTGAATTGTTTATGATTAGAATTGATTGTTGGACAATTGTTAAGATGATTGGTATGAGTTTTATGACGCTTTTAATGATTGTTCATGGCTGTCCAATTATGATTCTCGGGTAAACTTGTTATTCATGGTTGTCCAGCCGCAGCGGCGGCTGAACGACAGTCCTATAATTATCCTCCATGAAGATTTTATGCGTGCAAAACGAAGGTTTGATACCCTTGATGTCGATAATCTTCCATGCAATGGCCTCCTTGTGCTCTCAAAGCACCCTCAACAGTCTCTCTCTCTCTCGACCTCCGTCAAAGCAGATGCGACAATAACTGGCAACTTCCTCTCCTCGTCCAAAAACGCGTACTCCAGATGGGCAGGTAAATCCTTAAGCTCTAAGGAAGGAGAGGGGCTCTCAACAGAAGGTCGGTCCATCGGATCGTCACGTACGATCCCAGCAGACACTTTAGACTCAGGGTGATGTGACTCGGCGTCATCTTCCATTGACTGATCGGTCGTGGCAACCATCTCAATCTCCGGAATGTCCCTATCGAGAATCTGAGTGTCGGAGGCAGATCCTCCACAGATCTCGCTGAAAAACTCCCCAACATGCTCCATGATGGTATCGATAAAGTACAGGGAGTCATCAGCAGACTTGGGGTGTTTCAGTGACTGTCGAACGTCAAAGGTGACGTTCTCATCCCCAACTCTCAAAATCAACTTACCATCGCAGACGTAGATCAACGCCTGTGCAGTGGCAAGGAATGGTCGACCAAGAATAAGCGGTACACTATCATCATCGTTCATGTCCAGAATGACAAAGTCCACCGGGAAGATGAACTTGTCAACACGAACCAGCATGTTCTCGACCACCCATCGAGGGTATTTCACAGAACGATCAGCAAGCTGGATACTCATCCTGGTAGGCCTCGGTTCGCCTAAACCCAGCTTGCGATACACAGAATACGGCATGAGATTAATACTGGCACCAAGATCGGCCAGCGCATGAATAACCGTATCATCACTCAAGATGCATGGAATCATGAAACTCCGTGGATCGTCCATCTTTCCTGGTAATTTCCTCTGTAAGATAGCAGAACAGCTAGTACTCAATGGGACTCAACAAGCTTCTCCTTATTCGAAAGGATATCCTTGAAGAAATTCGCGTGTTTAGGCATCAGAGTTAGTGCCTCAAGGAATGGAAAATTAAGGTGAACCTGCTTCAAAAGATCAAGAAATTTGGAATTCTGCTCTTCATCTCTGTCTCTGCGGAGTCTCCCGGGGTATGGTACTCTGGGCTTGTAGACTCTCGGCGATTCCTCTGACGAACTCCCTGGGCTGCTCCTTTTATGCAGCTGGGCCGGTGGAGACTCCATCTGCATCTCCTCATCCACCTGCTCCTCTAGAACTACTGCAGGCTCCTCGACGACTCCTCCTCTAGACCTCTGCTGAATCCCGGACTCATCTCGTGCTCCTGCACCGCTCCTCGTTGTCACAGCTTTTGCAAATCCCTTCGGGTTATACTGGGTGTTACTTGGTAGTGTACCTTGCGGCCTCTCGTTCAATCGACTGGCTATCTCCCCCATCTGCCGCTCGAGACTCTGAATCGACGCTCCCTGATTCCTCATGAACTACTCGTGCTCTCGTAACTTCTCCTGCGTCTCCTTGTGTCGGGAATCCTCACGCGTCATAAGCTGCGGAAACATCTGCCTTTGTTGCGCCATCATCTCCTCCAAAGTGGGCTTCTTCTCCCCACTGCTCGCTCCCTCACCGGCATCCTGAAATAAACTCTGGCGTTGCTGAAAACCGGGCTGGTTGCCGCTCCTCCAGTTGGAGTTCTGATTGCCTCTCCATCCCGAATTATAAGAATTGAAAGAATTTGGATTTCGGTTTGGATTTCCTATGAAGTCTACGGCCTCCTCCTGCGAACTGACTGGGCACTGAACGGTATCATGCCCACCTCTGCAAATCTCACACAACTTGCTCTTCGTCTGCATGTCCTTCACCATATTCGCCAACGACTCTACCTGTGCTGTGAGTGCGGTGGTCGTGTCCACCAAATGCATATCGCGTGAAATAGAATCGACGGTCATACCACCCCTGGTGGGTGGTCTCTGGTATCCACTCATTGCTAGCCCATTGAAAAAAGTGATACACTCATCGGGGTGTTTTGTTGTCAGCAAATTTCCTCCCGCAGCCGTGTCGAGCATACTCTGTGTCGCATACGTCACTCCATTATAAAACTTCTTGACAACCGCCCAATCTTGCAAGCCGTGGTTCGGGCACAACGCTAATAGATTCTTAAATCGCTCCTAGGTCTCATAGAAACTCTCGGTGTCCTCCATCTGAAAAGAATGTATCTGATTACGTAGACGAGCGGCCTTAGCCGGAGGATCATACTTCTCAAGAAACTGGGTCTGCATGGCAGCCCAAGTAGCTATAGAGCCCTGTGGGAGGGACTCGAGCCACAGACTCGCTTGATCAGCGAGTGAAAACGGAAAAACGCGAAGCTTAACAGCGTCTTCGGAAACGCCCAAAAGATGGAAAGTGTCGCAGATACGCATGATGCGAGTAAGATGAGAGTGCGGGTTCTCTTGAAGCAACCTGTGAAACTGAGCAGAATGAACAATGGTATTTAGAATGTTCGACGGGATCTGCCAGTTCGTAGCAACTCCAATGGTGGGTGGTGCGATGCTGGATCTCGCGCCGGCATTGGCCGGTCGGGCCCGGTCCGCAACTGTCCTCCTCGGTTGTGGAATGTCGCCCATGATCCTATCCCTATCGTCGGAGTCAACGGATGAAGAAGTGGATGAAGGTGAAACGGGACGACGTCTCTCACGAAACTCACTCTCTGGCTCGAGGAATGCTTCAGTGTCGGATGGTCCACGAGATCGAGTCTGTCGCATAAAACTATAATTAGAAATAAAATTATCTAAACTATTCAAACAAATAAGCAAAATAAAAAAAAAGTAATTACAAGTAGCACAAAAGGTAAGTCCTAACTCGGATTGCTCTCAAAACGCCTAAAACCGTGTCCCCGGCAACGGCGCCAAAAACTTGATGTGTGTCTAATAACCCTATAATAATGACCCTCACAACTAAGCTTTAAATATAAAACGAAAATCCTAAAACCACACACAACCGGCAAGTGTACCGATCGCAAGTAGTATAGACCTAGGAAGTCCGAGTATCGAACACGTGGACACGTAAGACGCTAACGATCACTAACCCTAGACAAGACCTACCTTAGAATAATATTATATTGATTTTTGAATTCTTTTAACTTAACTGAACTAACTAGACTGACTGACAAAACTTACCAAAAATAGAAAACTTAACGGGGAACTAACTGTATTAACTTAGGATGGAAAAAAACGTCTGCCTAGGTCTGAATCAAATTGTAGGCCTGACAAGCTAATGGATTGGATGACTTCAAGACACCGGTCCCTAAAGATGACACGACTAAGGATCGCTCGGGCTCACTGGATTACCTCTCGGTCTCACTCAATAAACCCTAACTACTCAAAATCGGCTAAAACGAACAAACCAGGAAATGATTGCTAACGTGTTCTAATGCTAGATCACCTCTCTCTCACCAACACTCGACCCTAATGGCAATGAATACTACACAACCAAGGATAGAGGAACAATTCAACTTAAACC